>NW_008610344.1:33740-46460 GCF_000691845.1 Merops nubicus | reverse complement strand
CTGCCCGTGTTCTGATGACGTGGGGGGTCCGCGGGGAGGGCTCGGCGCGAGGGGCAGGGGAGCCTCTGCCCGTCTTGCTGCTGTCGTCACTGCTTTGTGTTTGTTATTTTTCTTTTCCGAAATGGGTTGCCGCGGGGGGATTTTTTTCCTCCTCCCCCTGTAAACCTGACCCTGCTAATCCTTGCTGAGTGCGTGTGTGCCCGGGCGTGCCGAAGGTTTTCCCTTAGTACTGCTGTAGTGCTGGGAGCCGCTTGGGATTATAACTGGGGCAATCCGTCGTTTGTGTAAAGCCTTTTTAATTTGATCTCCTTTTAATGGGCGCTCTGGGAGAAGGCCTGGAGTGGGCAAGCGGTAGGGGGGAATGCGATTATTTCCTGGGAGTTTGGGATTTTATATGACTTTGCTGAGTGATCTTTCGTGTCGTCCTTTCATCATCTGTGTGACACCATATAGTCTCTTCCTCAGTCTGCTAAGTGGAATGGATAGTGAGCAGGCTGAGGCTGGGGGTAGGTGAGAGCGCTTACAAAATCTAGAGGGACCATCTTCCTCTGCTTCTCATAACCTTTTCTGACTATTCAGATCTCAGTTCTAGTCTCTCCTAAATCTGAGAAGGGAGAGAAACCCATCTGGTAAAAGCTACCTATCAGCAGTGCAAAGAATCTCTCGATTCCGGTCAGTGTTGACTAGATGGTCTTCTGGGAATATGAAGAAAGGTGGAGGAGGCCGGGTATCGAGTATGAATTTGGCTTCCTCTGCTTGTCAACATTTCCAGGTTTGCAGCACTATTAAAGCCCAGATACTTAGCCGTGACTTGTATTAATGTTTTCTTTTCAAATATAACGTATCACCATTCAGGTTGTATATGCCTTCAGTTCTCTGACAGTCTTGTCATCTTGGGTAAATCTGAAAAATGCTGCCTTTTTTTTGGAAGGGTGAGTTAAGTTGTTTCATGCAGTCTTTAAATATATTCCTGTTTGTGTGCCAGTGCAGTGCACTGTGGAAGCATGTATGAAGGCAGGATTTTTTTTCAAAAGGCACTGTAAAGAGTTACATACATGAAATTAATTGACTTTTCATGTGAGGTTGGAGCATAAATCTTTCAGGTTTTTTGGTGTAAAACTCAAATATTCTTCAGGGAAAATAAAAACGTCCATGTTGTCTGTTGCTTTGATGAGTGGTTCTTCTCAGAGTAATAGAGGAAGGTATACTTAAATAAGGGGGGAGGATAACATGGATAAGAGCATAAACTTTTTTTGTGACTTTCATTGACTATGCATAAACCAAATCAGAATATATTTGGCTTAAATAACATTTGTAGTTGAAAGTTGAAGAAAGTCTATTAAAATTACTTAAAACTATGTAAGCAAACAGTGTGGTAATAAGTACTAAAATATATTTAGGGGAAAAAATAATAAAGTTTACAAAGTTCTCATACCTTATGGAAGCAGCTTAGTCTTTAAGATAAGTAAGTAAAATAAATATTACAAAATTATTGCTAAGTGTATCTTCTGTGCTTTTACTTGCCAAATTGGAATAACTGTCATTAATAAGGAATTCCTGTGACAGATTACAGAATAAGATGTTATTTTAATCAGATTTTGTTTAGTACTGTGAGATGCTGTGAATTCTGGGTCATGTTGAAAAACTCATTGAAGTCACAGAAAGTCATTTAAAGTAATATGCTAAGCTTGAGTCGTTTTGGGGTGAACTCGAAGGTCAGCTTTAAGAAATAACAGTTTTGAGATTCATTGCCATAAACTTGGTAAACCAGCTGCCATAATGGTTCTGGACAAGGTTATAAGGGTTACCTGTAGTTTGCTATTAAACTTTTCCTTGGAATGCTTCTTTTTTTATGGTGGAGAGAGGTGTCAGTAGCTCAGATGTTCCGCAGTGCTGAACAGGCATGAGATTAGCATGTGCAATAGAGTTGCACTTCACGGGATATCCTGCAAGTGCCACAGAGCTTTAGCTGTGACATTTTATGTGTGGGGTTACACTAATACTTATTTTTTTCTTTTCTGATTGAATTAATTCGATGCCTCTGGAAATTTAATTAAATGTATCTGGGAATTCCTTTAGCATGTAAATTGCAGTCTTGTAGTGTTTTATCATGTATCCTGTAAATGAGAAGGATAAGAGGTGTGTTAATAGAAAAATACTTTTCAAGGTATGTATTTAAAAAAACAAACGAAAAAAAACACCAACATTTTCATGGCATGAAAAGTATCAGACTGAAAACAGATTTACAGATAAGAGAAGTTCAGAGAGAATGAAAATATGCATGCTTAGTGTTTGGAAAGAACAATGTGGAAAGGGAAGTACTGGTATTAGTATTGGCCAAGAATGGAAAAGTTTGAATGCACAAGTATGTACCTGCTGTACTGCATTTCTTACCCTGCTGGCTATTCACACATCTGCAGATGTTGAAAGATAATAATTTCTCTGCCCACGTTTTCTGAGTTCTGGAAATGGAGTAAGAGCAGGTGTGTGTGCTCTGCCTGTATGGTACTTGTCTGCTTCCTTCTTCCCTCACTAGATGTTGTTACATAGCCTATGGGCATGCTGTGCAAGAGTCATGCGTCTGTGTGCTGACTTCTGTGTTAGGCAGTTTGAGGCAGGATTGGCAGCATTGCAGTCTCGTTGGGCAGTAGGGGCCAGAAAACAAAGTGTGGAGTGGAATCATGATGCTGAAATGAGCCTAAGTCTGGGATTCATGAATTCTTGGCGTGTGGCCTCCCACAGTTTACCACATGACTTGGGCCGAGTCACCTTACTTTTTTACAATGATGATGATCTGCATACTTTTCTATGGAAGTGTGTTGTGGCCATTGTGGTGTTAAATACAGCTGAACGGTACCTAACTTTACTAACGAGATTATCTCCACCCCAAATCTTTTGTGGGAGGCATATGTTTTATGCTAGCAGGCAACCCAGAGAAACTTAGTTGCCACTTCATTTTGAGATTGCAAACAAGATGGTGTATTTTTTGAGATTAATTTTGTGTGTGTTATATGTGTGTGAAAGAAACAAAGGAGACCAGATGGATAGTTACATGCAACTGCAGTCCTTTTTTATGTCTGACAAAGGTGTGTGGTGCATGTATAATCTAGCGCCACTGAGCTGTATTACCAGAAAGTAAGTATACTTTAAAGGGCCAAGGTTAATGAATATTGTGTTAAATGAAATATCTTTGGTTCTAACCTAGGATTTGAAATCAATGTTTCTCAGTTTTATTTGAAAACAGTATGTTCTTTTGAGCTCACAAGGAACATAGTGGTTCAAAACCTCCCAAATGCTCTCATTTAATTAAAATCAATACAGTAGTGCTTCAGACAGATCACAGCGCATCATTCATCTTAATAATGCGTTGTGCATTGGCTCTGTCGCTAAAGAACTGCCCTCAGTTGCTTGGTCAGTTGGAAGATATGTGAGGAGGCGGGCTGCTCCTAATCCCATACTTGGTTTGTAACAATGACAAGCAGGAGAACACCAGCAAGAAGCAAGCTGCTGTTTTCTGCAGCCTGGCTTTAGGCGTTTACAGGTGATGAGCTGAACCTTTTTCTTGAAAACCTATGCTATATTTAGGCTGCTAACCCTTAAAACACCTTGTGTGTGCTGTACTGTTTGTCTTACTGTGCAGTATCATTTTACCATTTTTCAGCCTTCCCAGTTTTATCAGATGATGTTTGCATTCCAGCATTATTTTAAAAGATTATGAAGTCTGCAAAATGAACTTGTTTCCTCACTCTTCCTGCCCTCTCTCCACCTCTGCCTTGGGACCTAAGCAGCATTAATATCTTACATACAGTTAATACATAGAGTAGATCTAAGTTAAAATCGTAAACACACGATTAATTTCTGGATCAGGTGAATTCTTAGGTAGGGTCAATGGATGTTTACAAAGACATCTGTGTTGCACTAGGACTTTAATCCTTCATCTTTGCAGCCTGACGCATCTGTTGTTGTAAATGCCAAGCACTGTGCAAGATTACTTGGGAAACTGCGTAAGAGTTGTGGTGTATCTGTTACCTCTCAAGGTGCTGCTTAGAATTATTTGTTCTGCATTTACTTCAGCTAATGGTGGCTGTCCCATAGTTGGATATTTACTCACCTTCTGTGCTCGGCTGGGGGTGGGAGAGATCTACAGCACGTGATTCATTCCCTGTGTCTTGTATGGGTGTTGGGGTGGAATGATTTCCTTTCAGAGATGGTGTGTTTTGAGCTTGGGATTCTTAAATGTAGCCATCTAAAAGTTTAAGTAAATTCCATGTTTGATATTCTGCTTATTTATGTCTTGATCTCAAACGTGAGGAAGAATGTAGTAGATAAACCTCTGGTTTGTGATAGGTATCCTTGGAGCCAGGCTTGCTAGCTGGGTACCGTAAAGTCAGGCTCACTAGGATTCACAAGGCCACTCCAACATGTCTCTTATTCTTGTGGTGCTTTCTTTTTGGGAATAATTAAATGGCGAATCCCCCCCATCTTATTTCCCTCAAGTTCAAAAGACGTGTTTATCACTCACTGCAGTGTTATTTATTCAACTGAGAAACAAATCAGCAGTAGACAGCAGCCCTGGGAATGCAGCTCTTGCTGCACTGCAGAGCCCTATATTCAGTCTCCATACAAGCAGAGAGACCTGCTGTCCCCATGTAACTAACTGCAGGAGAAGGATCTACTTGGGTATGTAAGACATGCAGGATTAATCCCATTATTTTTTCTCTTTAGGCTGTGACTTCTCAAGTCATTTTAGGTTGCCGCATGTCAGTGCGGATTAATTTGAATTTAACTTTCATGTTCTTCCATGCTTAGAAATGGGTGCACTACAGAAAACCTTAATATTGTGATTTCAGCTAGAAGACTTAAATTGCTGTAAATTTTCAAGCATCGCTGGAAGTGCACATATTTCGAGGACCATCTACTGAGGACTTTATGATGTTGGTTACGTTGATAACAACTTGATAACTTATTGCAATTATTAAAGTTAACTTTTTGTGCTTTTAATATCTTTAGCTCTCTTCTAATTATATTCTTTCTTGGAGGTTCTTCCACTGAGGATTTATATTGCTATGGTTAGAACGCAATGGCCAAATCCAAAACTGAGGATTGGTAGCCTGGCCTTTGTAAGGTAACTGTACTTTACTACTGCTGGAGATTGAATGATTCCTTTAATGATTCAAGTTTTTTTTTTTTTCAGAAAGAGGATTTTGGTTGGTCGTTTTTCTGATTGTCAGCTAGATTGCCTTACTAATTCTTCAGGTTTGTACAGTGGGAATAGCATGCCAGTTTTTGGTTTTTTTTGAGTTTGTGTCTTTTGAGCAAGAAACAAGAGAAGTTTTATTTGGCTACAGAGTGAGAGTGAATGGTGGCTTTGTAGTGTGGAAGGGAATTGACCTGGATTTTTTCCTTCAGTCTAAACAACTTCTGTAGTTCACATGAAAGTCTTGTCTTCAACAAAAGGTAAAAAACTGAATCATGAGCAGAGGCTGGAGAATGTCACTTCTGTGCCCTCCACAAGTTCTCTTATTCCTTAGCTAGAGAATTTTGCTTTTTCTCTCTGAAATGTTAATTTTTGTTGATGTTTGTTATCTTGGCATAATGGCAGTGCTTCAGTGGAAGGAGCGGATTAATCCCACTACAATCTTTGAGCAGATGATTTATAGGCTGTACAGAGATGGAGATAGCTGTTGTGCTTAAGGTTCTGGACTCAGCTCAGTGCTTCTTTTATCCTGGCTAGGTGTTACTTTGGAAAATGTTGCTCAGGTTGACACAAGCAGCCTGCAGCTGTGCAGAGATTCAAACTTTGGTCTTTTGACTTTCTGCTAGACTGTTATTCCCATATTAGTACTAATGAGTGATTTTTATCTACATGACCAGAATATAAATATGTATGAAAAGAGACAGAGCAAGCCCTATGCATAGCTGCTGGGAATTGTGTGTTATGTGTAAGATCAGCTGGGTCCCAATGTCACATTCTCCCATGGCAGTATCTGCCTTGGCAGTACAATGCAGAAAACACTCTTCCACTTGGCATGCTGCAGCCTGGGCTTGATTGTCTTCTGCCAGTTAAGTGTTGTGCATACAGGGGCAGGCAAAGAGAGCAGTGGGAGCTGTGACTTCTCTCAGGCACTAAAACTCAGAAAATCTTTGCTCAGAGGAGCCTGGTGCCAAGGCCACCCCATGATGTGATAATGTCTGTTCTTGTTTGGTGGGTCAGAACAAGGTGGCTGTATCTGTACACCAGGTACAGTCCGTACTTCTGAAACAAATGCAAGAGTTCTGTTGTATGTTGAGATCATGACTGTGTTTTAAGACATGGCTCTGACATGCTAGTGATACTTACTCTTGGTGTTTAAGGAACAGGACAAAACTGTAGAAACATATCCCAGTGTATTGTTTGTTTGTGGCTGATACAGTTTGTTTTTTTTCCTCTCGTGTGAGCTGAGTGCTTCTGAAAGAGTCTGGTACTCAGCATCCAGTAGTACAGGATCGGGACCTGCAAGCACACTTGTACAGAATGTAAGGCCTTACATTATATTATAAAAAGATACTACAAACATTTATTTATAACTGAGCTTTCACTGTGTGGTTTCTCCACTGCCTCTAGGGCCAAAAGGTTGAAATTGTTGCCTGCCTCTACCTAACATTGCTTCCTTGCCTACGACAAGCTGCAGATGCAGTTTAATTTAATTTGGTGTTCAACAGAAAGGTCTTGTAATCAACACTATACTATGGAAGCATAAGCTGCAGTATGATGGGAAAAGCCAATTACTATCCATCTCAATGTTAGAGACATCACAGGCAAAGAAAATCTATGGTGATTTACAAAAGTGAGCTTGGGCTCAGATCTTGAGGTAGTGGTAGCAGTGGAAGATGGAGTAGCTGCTGTCTCAAATGTGATGATGGGGAATCCTTGATTGCTGTTGAAACAGCCCAGGAACTTGATCATCAGCTGTTAGTATATGGAGTGTAGTAAGGGATGTAATGGGACATGAATCATCTTTAGCTGGCTAATGGCTGTCCTCATTTGTTGCAGCTATAGGGTTGTGCTGTTAGCTATGCTTGGCCCAGAGGTTGAAAAGGAATTAGTACTGCTTGTTGTGCTGTCTTGGGATTGTCTCTGAGTCCAGGGACTGCTGATAATAAGTAATTTACTGGTCCACAACTTTAAAAACGAATTCTTTAGTGAAATTAAACTTCTGTCTAATGCAAAAGTGAAAACTAACTACATATCTTGTCATGACTCCTCTGAGATATTTCTCTGCTGTATTATTTTCATTTTAATTTACCTTTTTTTTCCTATTTAAAAAGGTCTTCTAGTCTGCCTTGTTTTGTTCACTAAGCCATATTATGATCAGAGTCCCATGGCACTTCTGTCATCTGTGGAGGAATCTTTCTGTGCTGCCCTTGGCCTTCCAGTGCTACCTCCAGCCTCTTCAGAAACTTCTGGACTCCTTTATTTTATGGACTTGAGAAATAGCTCAGTTACAGGCTCTTAGGTGTGACAGTGTGGATAGATTACATTTATTAGACACTGAAATTGCCAGGTAGCTGAAACGTAATGTTCTGTCTTCACACTGGTGTTACCATTAAATCTATTCTGATCACAGTTGTGCAATGCAGACGTGTTCTCTGTGTAACAACATTGTTTTCTTAATTTTTCTCTGGTCAAAATTTCATTTTTTATTTAAATTAATTCTTTCTGTGATAATAACACTGTGACAGCTAGCTGAAACCCCAGTCATCTTGTGATCAGTGTCAAACATGTAGTGGAGCCCTTCACTTGGCGATCTTTGTCTCCATGGAAAGATCTGTAGGAGCTGGGCAGAGGATAGGAACATAGATAATTGATACAGCCAAATTTCTGCACTGTTGATAGCAGGTTTGACTCACTGCTGGAGTTGCTCAAATGAATCAGACAGACTTCTCTCCTCCCATTAGGAATAGCCCAGAGAGAGTGTGTGAATCCTGCAAATTTGTCAATGTTGTGTAGTAGATATGTCTGTTCTCCCACTGTAGATGTTGGTCTTGCTGATATGAATTTGAGACAGACATAAACTCTGAAGTATGAGATCAGATATTAAGAAGAATCTTCATTGAGGTTCTGGAGGGAGTGCAAAGAAGGGCAACAAAGCTGGTGAAGGGTCTTGAGGATAAGCCTTCTGAGGAGTGGCTGAGGGAACTGGGGTTGTTCAGCCTGAAGAAGAGGAGCCGCCAATTGTGCCACCAGTGCGCAGCAGCAGCCCAGAAGGCCAATCACATCCTGGGCTGCATCAAAAGAAGCGTGGCCAGCAGATGGAGAGAGGTGATCCTGCTGCTCTGCTCTGCTCTGCTGTGGGGAAGACCTCACCTGGAGTCCTGTGTCTGGCTCTGGAGCCCCCACCACAAGAAGGACGTGGAGCTGTTGGAGCGTGTTCAGCAGAGAGACACAAAAATGCTCCAAGGGCTGGAGCAGCTCTGCTGTGAGGACAGGCTGAGGGAGTTGGGGCTGTTCAGCCTGGAGAAGAGGAGGCCCCAGGGGGACCTTATAGCAACCTTCCAGTGCCTGAGAGGGGCCTACAAGAAAGCAGGGGAGGGACTGTTCACAAGGGTTTGTAGTGACAGGACAAGGGGTAATGGCTTTAAGCCAGAAAAGGGGAGATTTAGGTTAGACATTAGGAAAAAGTTCTTCAATAAGATGGTATAGATCCCTGGAATAGGTTGCCCAAACAGGTGGTGGAGGCCCCATCCCTGGGGACATTCAGGATCAGGCTGGATGATGCTCTGATTAGCTTGCTCTTGTTAGAGGATGTCCCTCCTTATGGCGGGGGGTTGACTAGATGACCTTTGGAGGTCCCTCCAGCCCAGACATTCTATGATTCTATGATAAGAGGAGGCTGAGAGGAGACCTTATCCTCTCTACAGCTACCTGAAAGGGGAATGGAGAGAGGTGGGTGTTGGCCTCTTCTTACTTGCTGCAACTGACAGGACAAGAGGAAATGGTGTTAAGTTATGCCAGGGGAGGTTTAGTTTAGACATTAGGAAAAACTTGTACACCAAAAGGGTTATCAAGGGCTGGAACGTGCTTCCCAGGGACATGGTTGAATTGTCATCCCTGGATGTATTTAAAAGCCATCTAGATAGGGTGCTCAGGGATATGGTGTAGAAGTGGCATGGTAGAGAGAGATAATAGTTGGACTCGATCTTAAAGGTCCTTTCCAACCATAGCAATTCTGTGTTCTCTCATAACATGCATGTTATAATTAGCGCATCTTAAATACCACATAATTGCCTAATTCTCTGCTTGCGTCTTAAAAATTTGTGATCTCAGTAGCCTTGTGGCAGTTGTGTCAGTGGAGATGTGGAAATCCTGTTGTAGTTTTGGTTGTGCCATTTCCTGCCTCTTAAATCAAACCCCTTATTTTAAATGTGAAAGTTTGGATTTTCCTTTTATTAGAGCTGTCACAGGTGATCTTGACAAAAAGAGGATTTCTATAATCAGCTTTCTATAGGAAAAAGAGATAGTGTTTCTGTTTTCTTCTTGACAGATAAATGGTCATTCTAGTCTTCGTTTTAGAGAGATAATATAGTTTTTTAGACTGTGTTACTTGCCCATATCTGTAATCTGGATATAGCTAGAGACTATTTCATGAATCATCCAACTAATGCAGTGAATTATATGTCCCTGCTTTCATGGTGGATTCCAATTCCTTTGAAGCTTTTCTTTCTGCATCAAGTCATGACTTGCCAAAGGCTTTGCACAAAGTTTTGGCACTTTTTAGGTAAAAGAAAAATTGTCAGATGAACTTTTCTAGCACAGCAGACTCAGTGAGGCTGTACCTATCCTTTACAGGATTATCGTTGGAATAAACTTGGGGTTAGAGAAAACAACCTTTGGGATTTCTCTGTGCACAGGCTGAATAGGGCTTGCAGAAGAGAGCACATAATAGTTTTTAAAATAACTTTGGTTTTTTTTACTGAGGTATTTGTAATTTTACCAGCTGTATATTGCATGATCACAGATGCCAGCATTTCCCTCTTCTACTTGTGCTAACAAAGTCGCTTAAGCAAAGAGTGAGGGAGTAGTAGTAGTATGCTCTAATTTCTATGGTATTTTTGATTAGAAGATGTATTCACTTCACATGTAACAATTTGGAGAATAAAGGAGGGTTGGGGAGGAGAGAAGTATAGAAAATGCTACACGCTGTGTAAGAGCAAGTACCTGAATGTTATATCCCATTTTAGTTAATAGAAAACTACAGTTACTGAGCGTCAACTATTGAGTTTCCATTGAAACTGATGAAAATAGTGCTGTTGAGTTTTCATGGGATAGAATGAAGTGGTGCAACATTTCTGATTCTGTTCTAAAAACCTTTTACTTTCTTGTTGCTCTCAAAGCCAGTTTCACATCTAGTAGATTATTATGAGTATTTCCATGTTAATTTAAATGTAGCATTCAGAAATGCAAGACTTGTATCTCTTTGATTTAGTTTATAAAGACCTTTTAAAATTTATAGTACCTTTAATAAAATGAGAAACATTTGACTTTTATATAGTCAGAATGTCTGAAGCAAGATACTGGTCTAGGCATTGGAATGTGCCGCTGTTGGTCTCCGATACCACAGTCATGCGTTGTTGTTTTGATCCTGGTTTTTCAAGAGGCAATAGCGTTAGTACTCTGTGACTTTACAGCCTGATGTCAACCGTAAAGGATTATGACATCATTGAATTTAGATGTAATTGAATGAGTTTTTAAGCTTATGTTTAGCTAATATTTTCACATGGTTGTAAAGACATATAAGTTCAAAATTAATCTCAAATTGTTAGACATACACTAAGCAAACCAACAATAAAAATACCCCACAAGTTCCAAAGGGATGTATAAAGCTGTACATAATGCCAGGAGAACTAGTGAATTTATTCACTAAAAGCGGCAAAGCTGGAAAACATACATGAGGTTTTCAGTCCAGATTGTCTTTCCTAAATGAAAACAGTTTAAAAACACCCTCACAGTGCTAATTCTACTACTCTGTTCTCATTTAAGTACTGAAAAAAGTTTTGCATGCAAATGAATATGGAAATACATATATACAGATATTTAATATATATAAAATGTTGTTTGTATAATAATAACAACTCTAGAAATGTATATTTGTTTTTAGTAGTTACGCTAATGATCCGTATGTCTTGTCTTGGAGGTGGGAAGGGTCTTCACCATTGCCTGATCTGGGCTGACGTGGAAGAGTTTGTAAATGGTAGTACGTGCACCGAAGCAGGAATTTGGTGAGAGGAAATGGAAGTATGTTTACATCATAGCTCAGTGTGGTGGTAACCGGAAGAGACTCCCGCAGTCTGGGAATGCAAAGGACCAAAACGAAGTATTGCCCAAAGTGCATTAGAATCGGGTTTTCAGACAGTTGTTAGTGCTCTCTGAAGTAGTGGAGGAAGAGCTGATGGCTAGAGCAGACCCTGCACATTTCATCCCTTCCTAGCAGGTGATTGCTGTAGAAGCAGGTAGACCACTGGGTTGTAGAGTCAATGGGGAGCCCACAGTATTGGTTTCTCATTTGAGGAAGTACGCCACAGTAAAGCTTTTTACGTTGCAACTTCTACAACTTCTAGCTCTTGAGTGTAGCTTATTCATTGTTCAGCTCTGGATTTTTTTTTTTTTTTCATAATTAAGAAACAAGCTGTTGTTGGAGAATTTTTTTAATTTCTGAAAGAGTAAAATTCCTTGTTATGACAAAGCCTGGAGACTTGAAAACACCTAAAAAGGAAATTTAATGTTGTAATGTGTGAAACATTCATTGGCTCCTTGCAGTAACAACGTATCAATATGTTTTTGTCTACTTGACAATATATAGGAAATGCCTTTGATTTTGTAAAATTGCTTGTAATTTCTCAACATTTCTTTTGATTCTGTTGATTAAAGCTTTTTTGCCTTGCCTAGAGACATTAAGTAGCAAACCATCTGCTAAAAACAGATTGGCAACATTCCTAAAAATTAGCATTAAAAAAAAAAGTTTAGTCTAAATATAGTTCAAAGAATGTTCCTATTCGTGTTCTGAGATGAAGAGGAAAAAAGCTTGTAAAAAAAAACCCCTTTTGCCACGTTGGCAAAAGGTTTCGATACCGGTTCACATGCTGGTATTGTCTTCATACCATAGAGAAAGAGATGCTGACTGTGGCAAAAAAGCACATAGGTACCAAATGATGTAGTGTAAAAGTGTCACTACAACCGCTGTCCCATGTGACTGTGTGTTTACCACTTGTATCAGTTCTACAGGAATTGATGGAAAATCAGCCACTCAGCCAAAAGTTCTCATGCAGCTGCCAGCAGTGAAACATGCTGGTGACAGTTGCCAGGTCTGTGGGAGTAAGCGTAGGTTATAGGGTAATCTCCATCCCCCCAGGGTTTGTTAATAAAATGAGGTAGTAAAGATAAAACTGGCACAACCATGAAGAGTGATTTTACTATTTCTTTTTGAGTTATATTTTGTTCTACTTGCCAATGATTTTCTGATAACACTTTGTTTTTATCTTTGTGTGAGCAGGTCTTAGGCTCTGGGTGGCTGTGCTGAAGTTAAGAACGTACCTATATGAGTAAGAACTCTCAGTATGTTTGCAGTTTTGGGACTACAATAGGGAGTAAAATTCTTGGCAGGTTAAGATGAAGAGATTGTGCATTTAACCTAGCTTTTGTGGCTGGATTTGCTAGGAAGAATTCATGTAACTTCCATACTA
>NW_008610344.1:28423-33709 GCF_000691845.1 Merops nubicus | reverse complement strand
CCTAGCGAAAGAGTACAGGGAGGAAGGGTTACTTAGTACTGTGTGTGTCAGCATAGATTCAGTGGAAAATAATTCAGGGTATTTTCGTCTCCAGTAATTGGGTTATCATCTTAACTGACCAGTTAAAAACTTTGGCTGATAAAGCCACCTGTGCAGGTACTGTACATTTACAGCCTTTCTGCTACTAAAAAGATATGAGGTCTTTATGTGAAAGTGAGAACAAGGAGATCCTGGCAGAGGCTATTCTGTCTTGAGATTTTTCCTGCACATTAAAAACTTTAAGATATTTTATATGTATTATATTATGGTTTTGAATTACATTCTTTCCACATAACAGGTAGTCCCTATATTGAGTTCTTAGTCAATATGAAAGTACTCAAAGTTCTTGCTCTAAATTCTTCCCTCTGTTGGACTTGCATAAATTCCTGTCATTGCCATGCTACAGTAATTCAAACATCTGAGGTATTGTGGGGCTTGGAAGCAAGCAGAATGATCTGTGCAGAACAGTATAAACTGTTGCGTTTCGTCTGTCCCCTCTGCTGCCTCAGAATTCTGTCCTGGAGACTCACTCACCACGCTGGGATTAGGAAGGGTGGTTCTGATGTGTCTCATATCTATGGAGTTACCTTTCTCATAACACCATGAAAGCAAATGTGTCTGAAGCATAAAGGAGGGGGAAAAAGGAATCAAAGTATCCACAAGTAGAAAAGGTAACATAATTATTAAAGGGATTATGTAAAACGCTGTGTCAAATTACAGGCAATAGCAGATAGGTAGCAGGGTATTCTCTGCTGTCTGTCTAGTTTTAAAGCTTGTGCTTTGCGAGCACCCGGCTAGCCAGGCTGTTCTTGTGTGTCAGTCTGTAGCCATGTAATTCTGTGGCTGGCTGTTTTTACAATGAATGTGGTGCAGAGAATGTGAGAATTTTGGTCACATTGACAAATTGTGACAGTGCAAGGTATGACAAAAAAAAAAAGATAAAATAACAATGTAGGATGTAGCAGCTTAGCTTTGATTCACCAAGCCAATAAAAAAGCGTATTTTTACTTAAAAGTTTTAATGCATCTCTTTTACCCTCTTTTTGAAGTTCATGCAACAAGTTTATTAAGAGTGGCTTTGCATTTGCTGTTCTACTGTTTGATAAGAACAGATGTTTTCTCCCAACATCTCAACACCTGGAAGGGGCAAAATTCCCCGGGTTTATTCAATTAGCATCCAACAAACAGAGCTTATTCAAGCAATTTACCTACAAGGGCCAATACAACACAAAGTGGAGAAAAATACCCTTTTCATTGAACTTAAAATCAAGAGAAATCCTATGCATTTCATCTGAATGAGTAGCCCTGTCTTTTAGATTTAAAAAAAGAGGCAACTTTCTGAAGTCATGCTCATGCCCTTAAGCACATGAAGTGTATGTAGCTCAATAATTTTCTTAAGACTCAAATTTTAACATAAGCCATAAGTTTTTGTTGCTTCCTGGGAAGGGAGGTAAAGCAAAGCCCCCACTTTGTAGGGTGTTTCTTGTCACTGAACTGCACACCTGAATAAGTCCAGTACTTGAGTTATTCCCGGTTTACACCACAGAACAGAATGCACAGTTACTTCAAAGCGCGAGTAACACTGGGAGTAAAGGGCCCTGGCTGTATAAACCTGCACATTTAAGTTTCACATCTTTCAGTTCAAACTTAATAAAGGGAAGTAATGTGTTCTCCTTAAGTGGACAGATGCAAGTATCAGTCACGATACTTACCTGGCAGAAAATTGAGACCTGAGCGTGGTGTTTTGGCCACATAGCTCTTCCCGGCACTGTGCAGGATACCTGTTTTTGAGATACCTCCTGTCTAGAGTATTTTTGTTACAACTTGTCATAGCAGCTTCAAAACCAAAATACAGACTAACATGGGTTAACTGGAGATACAAACAGGGTTGCAGTCAAGCAGTGAGAATTTGGATGAATATGTAAATAGTTTAAAACACTGCAGCAGTTCTATGTGGCAAGATGTGCTTATGCACCAGTGGAGAGCTATTCTCTTTTCTCTTTTCTCTTTTTTCTCTTTTTTCTCTTTTTTCTCTTTTTTCTCTTTTTTCTCTTTTTTCTCTCTTTTCTCTTTTTTCTCTTCTCCTCTCTTCTCTCTTCTCCTCTCTTCTCCTCTCTTCTCTCTTCTCTCCTAATGTCTTTGTTTCTAGGAGTGTTACTTTTACCTCTGTATTAACCCTACCCTTAAAAAAAACATGGTGGACCTGTATCATAATAAGTTGGGAGTTTTCAGTTAGTGGACTTTGGGAGCCTGTGGGTAAAAGTGGTTAGAAAAAGGTACATTCAGTCATGGGATGCCCCTTACAAATGTGTAGGAGTTCCTGTGCTGTCTATGTCTTTGAAAAAAAGATTAAACAAAGAGATTTTTGAAAAAAAGACTGCTGAAAAGATACGTTAAACTATGCAATCAGCCAAATTGCAGTTAACAATTATAATGTCAGATAGCATAAGTGGGAATGAAAATGCTTTTTTTCCCTATCAGTTTGATCCACTTTAGTAAAAAACAAAAAAACCCAACCAACAAAAAAACAAACAAAAAAACCCCGAAACCGTACAAAACCAAACCAAAACAAAAGACCAAAACCCAACCAAAAAAAAACCAACAAAAAAACAACAAACCAACCAACCAAACCAAACAAGCCAGAAGTAATGGTTAACCCTTGCAAGTGAGCAGACTTCCTCCATGGTGCTGGAGGCTCCTTTTTAAGACTCTCATCAAATGGGCAATGATCTAACTATAGTGTTGACTTCTAATGGAATGTTTCCGTGAAACTTGGGTTCAGGTTAATTCTATTTCATCAGCAGATTTTCTTTTTTCAGGATTATCTTCAGATTTGTGAGCTTTCCATCTTGCAAGATGGCTAAGTCCTTGCTCAGTTCACAGTTCCTATGTGTAGAACAAACAGGCTGTATGTATAGATAGGGTCTTTTTTGGTAGGTTCTGTGACTGCTTGCCAAGCAGAGTAACTGCATTCTGCTTAACCAGGAAACTTGCTTGTATTCTCAAGAGGCAGAAAGAGTTAGGGTGGGCGTGGGCCCCCTGGGAGCCTGACTCCGTGTGCCAGTTAGTGCAGTTGTCCCTCTTCCCTGTATACCTGTACAGAAGACGGGCTCGTGCATGCATCAGCAAAACTGTTGCCTTCACTGGGACACTGTCAAATTACTCTGGCCTGTGTGTGTATGGTTCTTTCTGGTTGTGCAGATTAAGATCAGAACTTGCATTATTTGTGGTTTTAATAAAAAATTTCAACTCCTGTTTCTTGTGTTCTTTGAAGGTAAGGTTATTCTCCTTATGTTCGTGTTATAACTAACTTTCCAGAAGCCTGGAAGCAACTTGTTTGTCCAGTGCACTTCCCTCCTGCTTCCCAAAGAATGCAATTCTTTGAATTCCACAGTCACAAAGCCCCGTATAGACTTCTTGCAACAAAAACTCCAGGGTCTAAATGTAGGTGATTTTCCAAATTGTTTACTGTATGTAACTACTAGAATGAGTTTGTTTATATATAATGCTTTAAATTGGATTTTGATTGTCTTGACCTGTTTTAGCACTGCCTTTTACCTGATGCAAAAAGTGCACTCAAATCAGTGGAAAGGGTGTGGAAAAACCTTCAGATGAGGAGTAATAACAAAACTCATGGTTGTCAGGGAAGCAGGCTTTCAGAATAGTTTTTTAATACTTGTAAATCCCATTTCTGTAGGTTTCTTAGATATATTTAGATTTATTTTTCCATAAGTGTCTTTGAAACTTCAACTGCTTAACCTCCTTTAATGTGTGTAGTCCATAATGTATTTTCTTAAAGTATAAAATTTTAAAACTACTCTTAAGGATTTTGATGCTTCCTTGGACAACACTGAAATCACAGAATATTAGATTCCACTGCTGTTCTGCTATTTAGTGACAAAAGAATGAATTTTCTGTTTACAGACAGATATTTTGTTTGTCTCGCACTAAAGCATTGAGGAGTAGAGGTGTCAATCCAACTGTAGAGGAGAGAGATCACTGTCACAGAAGGTGGGCATTGTGTCTGTGGAGTTGGTGGCTATCAGTTAGCACAGTTAGCCAGGCCCTGTACTTCTGCCTCAGCAGCTGCCTGAGTAGTGATTAGATCTAAAACCTTTTGGTTTGTGCTGTAGCACATTTGCTTTTTTTATCAGCTAAACTAAATTCTGATTGCAGATGGCAAAAAAAACTGGGACACAGCAAAATTAGCAGCAGTATTAATAAACGAGACATAATGTGTACTTTTCTGTCTTCATAAATTGTGCTGAATATCTTCTGAGCTGATTGTTTTCCTCAGCTTCAGGATTTGTCATTGTTGAGACAGACACGACACAGAAGCTTGTGAGCAAGAAGACACTTTTATTGTTCTAACAAGCCTTTTTATATCTTAAGCATATGCGTCTGTATATGATTGGTTCAGTCAAGGATCAACAGTTCATGAGTGGACAACTTTTCTCTGCTGTAACTTCCAGAAACTTCCTCTATGTGTTCCTTCTGGTGGTCTGGCAGTTTCCTCTGGCAGTTCCTTATCTTGTTTACTCCACTGCTCTCAGTAGGTCCCAGGCTCTTCAGGGACACACTTGCATTCCGACCCCTCGGACCAGCCGAGGTTCCCCACAAGGATTTCCTTTGACAATGAAAGGATCATGTGGTCTTTTAAAGGTTATGACTAGGAAGTACAGTGGTTGTTGGATTCTAGCATCTCTGGGAGTGGGACAGTGAAACATTAAGCTTGTTCTTCATGGCTCTAGTCTTAGTTTCAGGAGGCCACTGCCCCATTTGCAAGGATAAGAGTTGTCATAATTACAGGGGCTGAAACCAGTTTATCATTATGTGGCTAGAACCAAAACCTGTGTATTCTATACCCTCTGTGTCACTGCTTATGGGCTGTTAACAAATCATGGGTAGCAGCTGCCCAGGACACACCTCACACCCCAGGCTACAAGGGATAAGGAAAGAGGTCCTGGGAGGTGAGGTGTTAACACCTTCACACCCAGTGGGAGGAGTCCCCTCGGCTAATGGGCCCATTGATGCCTTGCCCCATGACTCATAGAGAACTCCCTCCAGGAGCTACCTCTGTTTAACGGGCAATCAAGGACCCACCTTGACTCCAAGAATAACACCAGTCTGTTGTGAGATGCTCTGCCCAGGGGGAGGAGCCAAGCGTTCCCACCAGGATATAATCTGGGGTTCAGGACAGCGCAAGGTGGCTTACCCACTGGATTTCCAGAGGACAAGAGCTACCAGA
>NW_008610344.1:1200-28283 GCF_000691845.1 Merops nubicus | reverse complement strand
GGAGTCTCTCACTGGTTTGCTTTCAAACCATTACAAGAGTGCAAAAATAAGCAGAGTCTAGATGGGACATTGCCAGGCTGCATGTGCATACATGCAGAGCTTGGAAGCATCAGTCAGTGGAAAGGTGGGTGTTCTTTGGCAAGTTTTGGGCTTAATTATTGTAAGCTTGGAAATGTCAAAACATATAGGGACAATATCCCTATGGACTGATAACCTTCAAATTACTTGATTGTGTGGCTGTGCTGGATTTCAGTCGACACAAACCTGTTGTTGCAGAATCTCACTAATGTTTGATAGTCACTCTAGGGATCTTTAGTGTCCATGTTGGTATGTACATGTACAGTCTGGAGGGAGGTAGGTTTTTTTTCTGAGCAGGAGGTAAGATGTAGAAAATGAAAAGAATCATTCTATGCAGAAATTGTTGTGAAGCCCTTGTGAATATTTACATTTGTGAGTATATGTGTAATAGTGATGTAAAAACATAAAATGTATGGAACTTCAGAAGACCTAGTTTTGAAAAAATCTTCAGCTATGTTGTTCAGTGGTCTGCAGAATATAAGGGATTTGGTTTGCTGTAGGAATATGTAGATGTATCACATTTGAAGGTAGAACAGCTGCTGTCATAATTAATGGCTTTTCTTTGTGGCTTGCAAGCCTCACATTGTAGTCCTGGGTGGATATGATAGATAAAAGTTTCAGTGTTTTAATTAATGGAGAGTAATTTCTTTCACCATCTGAAGGTTTTTTCTGTTTGATCAGGATGTATGATACTCTCCTATAATAAGTTAGCATTTTACTACTGAGGATGGCATTTTTGGCATACTTCAGAGCACTACTTCACCACCTAAGTTTGCCGTTCTACAGAAACCTGAACTTGAGGACAGATCTTCTGTAATGTTCTTTGCCACTGGGTAGAAGTGGGTAGAATATCAGTTAGACTCATTAATGGCCAAGCTGCAGTTAAAAAGTTTGACATACTATTCCCTGATATCTATGTTTTCTAATTATTCTTAAATTAAGGTCAGCCTTATAGGACATGAAGGTATTTTCAGTGGAGTCAACACTGTCTTCACTCAATATTAAGGTGCACATGCACGCCCCTGGACCAGTCTGGAGGGGAATTAAAACATCTGTCTGGATTTGCAGTTCTTAGTTTGCGGAAAGCTATTCCAGATTTCAGTTTGGATCTCTGCAGCCATTAGAGCAGGATCATTATTGCTAATGGAGTGATCAGTTACAGGAGAGATGAGTGTCTGGTGAAAGCCTGCCACTTTGAATAGCTGGAATCTGGATTAATTCTTTCAATTAATGGGCCTGCCTTCTTTTGATATTACTGGTGCTTGTTCTACCAGCAGGTAGGGATGATTTTTCTTTCATTCTGGCATGGGTGACATGTTAGGCCTGCGGAGCTGATTAATATTGCTAAACAAAAACTTCAGTGTTTACTGTTCTAGAAAGAGCCCTCTCAAATCCAATCAGTCATAATATTTACGTGGCAAATTGTATTTGGGATACATCGTAATCTGCCTCTGTATTAGTATTTTTATGAAACAAAGCACAGGAACTTGATACTGGTTGACCAGAATTGCTAGAAGATTGTTTGCAGCAGGAAGATAAGCATTGTTACATTTTTCAGTGAGTGCATTTTTTACTTTGATAATGTAAATTCTTTCTGGTTTTGCTAGGAATCATCTAACAAAGAAGATGGATCTCTTCTGACTTGCATCCTCTTCTCACATGTCAGAGGATGTGTTTATCCTCTCTTGCTTAAGGTCATATTATCTGCTAACTGCTTTGATAGAAGACCAGTTGACCTTGTGACAGTTCTGTGTATAGGCAATGAGACTGGCCTTTGGGACTGGGGCCGTTCTGTTCTTTCCTCTCACTGAGCTGGATGAAGTTCCTTTTCTTGCTTTGCATTGCACAAGGAATACTACCTTGTGCTTTTAAGTTAGTCAGAAAGAAAGAAGGAATTGCAAGAAAGGGGTGGTGTTTCTTTATGAGAGCAGCTCTTTATGATACAAAAGTAGTTTTATTCCACTGTTTTGGAATTGTGTGCTATTTCAAAGTGGTTAGGCAGTCACAGTTGCAAGGTAGTGTTACAGCATCCTGTTCAGAAAAAAATAATAAATTGAGAAGTCTGGCATAGCAAGGGAAACTGATAGTCCATCAGTTTCTAGTGTTGTCAGCTCTGCTACTTTGTATTGCATTGGCAAAATTTTAGCTAGCAAGATTTTGTAGGATTGTGAATTGTCTTGACAATGACTGAAGCTTCTAAAAAATCTTATTTAATTAGCTAACTACAGTACAGTTGCTTTATAAAGCAGATACTTTCTATGATTTCCTGTAGTTTTAAGTGCTCTAGCACAGGTCTCTTTAGGAGAACTTCCTCAAATGACATCTTAAAAATCACTGAAAAGGCAAAAAGCTGTTAAGAATTGTAGCAGGACTATACATGAACAAGAATTCCTGTTCTTTAGGGTAAGGTGATACTTATCACAGTAAAACCTGATTGTTGTTACCGACACCTGATCCCTGGGATAGCTGCCACCCAACCTCTACCGTTGGGTACCATCACAGACACTGGCTTCAATGTGAAGGATGCTGCAAATGGCATTTATTGCATCGCTGCCTTCACTTCTCTATGACCAGCCACGCCCACAAGGCCCCTCGTGGGCAGTCTGAGCTTTCCCTTACATCGCCAGATCTTCCGCACGCCGATCCCTGCCTAGGGTGGGCTCTGCTCACCACAACACCTGATTTCATTCGTGCCATAGTAAGGATTGCCTAGCAAGTTATTAACAGAAAGCAATTTTTTTTCTTTTAAAATTTCACTAATTCCTTTACATAGAATCATAGAATGTTTTAGGCTGGAAGGGACCTCTAGAGGTCATCTGGTCCAACCTCCCTACACAAGCAGGGACACTTCTACTTAGGTCAGGTAGCTCAGAGCTCCATCAAGCCTGACCTTGAATGATTCCAGGGATGGGCCCTCCACTACCCCTCTGGGCAGCCCATTCCAGTGATCTGTCAACCTTATATTAAAGAATTTTTTTCTAATATCCAGTCTAAATTTATCCTTTCCTAGTTTAAAAACATTACTCCTTGTCCTTTCATTACAAAACCCTTTTGAATAGACCTTCCCCTGCCTTCATGTAGGTCCCCTGTCAGGTACTGGAAGGTCACTATAAGGTCCCCCCGGAGCCTCCTCTCCTCCAGGCTGAACAGCCCCAACTCCCTCAGCCTGCCTTCATATGAGAGGTGCTTTATTCCCCTGATCATTTTGGTGGCCCTCCTCTGGACATGCTCCAATGTATCTACAACCTTCTTGTGCTGGGGGCTCCAGAGCTGGATGCAGTACTGTTGAAAAAATGGGGAAATAAAATCCCGTCTTGTGAGGCCTGCACTGAATATTTGACAGATGCAAATGGGGAGACAAATATTAATTGTTTACAGCAATGTTTGCAGATTCTTTTGGATTGCTGGTGATAAATGAAAAACTACAGGTATAACTAAAAGTTTACCACTAATAATAATGACACATTATATGTGCACACGCACACACACAAACAACAATAACAGCTTGCCTGCTGTAGGCCTGGCCGCCTGTCGTATAGACAAGCCCATTGAACAGAAATACAGTGGAACAAGATGCAGTAAAGTTGTGACAAGAACCAAAGATACACTTAGGGAAGCACAGAAATGCACCTAAAGAGAAAATGTGCAATACACCCGGGGAGGAAAAAAAGTCTATCTTTCAGCACAGGCTGAGGTAAATAACCTTACCCACGAGGTGTCCTGAGTCTGGGGGATGGAGAAGGAGCGAATTCGTCAGTCTGTCCGGTGGTCGGTATGGTTCCAACTTGATCCTGTCCTGATTTTGGAGCTGACATTGGGGTAATATTTATAATCAAATTTGTACGTTACATCACCAGGGTACTTGCGGTGGGGATGACTATAGACAATCTTATAATTTATCTTGATGCCACAAAGTCTTTTAATTCACACCTGTGTGGGTGGAGGCAGTGGCTTCTTTTGTTTAGGGCTAAGACAGTGGGAGACTGGGACCATGAGGCTTCTGCCCCCAGGCATCCAGGTAACACTAGATGGTTGCCACAGTGGCCCAGTGCTTGCCACCTTGTCCAGCGCTGCATTTCATGCTTACAGGCATGTAGCTGCATGGTGTATGTGACTTGGACTTTGTGATCAACTTTGTTTTCTCTACAAGTATTCCAGGTGAGTTCTCAACAGGGCAGAGTAGAGGGACAGAATCACCTCTCTTGATCTGCTGGCCACAGTTTTTTTGATGCAGCCCAGGGTGTGATAGGCCTTCTGGGCTGTGATTGCACATTAGATCAGAAAAACAAACAAACCTGAAACCCTAAACCCCAGCAAACCTTTAAGTCTTTGACTAGAGGAACAATAATGAAAATCCTGCTAGGTAACTAGGTATATATTGTAAATGGCCACAGGCTTTAAACATAACGCTCTAAGGAACCACAGTTTAAAAAGTCTTGAGGTTAGCATCAATTTGATATAGTACTGACAGATGCAAGGTGTGTAAATAGAAATTCTGATTTGTGAACACAAAGTCTGCAATCCACTTTTGCCAATTTTTCAAGGTATGTCTGATCTTAATGAATATAATTGATTGGTTTTTCAGCCCAGAAGCTTTGTTTAATTATTAGTACATCTCTCTCCAGGAATCACCAATTTCTTAGGTGTTTTAAATGCAGAATCTCCCCCTGCCCCTGAAATCCCTGAATCACCCACCCTTATGCCTTCCTCTGACGAAGGTGGTGTTCAAAACTGCAGTATAACTTGCAGAAGAGCTGGGTTGCTGTTTTACTCTGTTAATATTTTAATTCCATTAAGCTTGTGCTAATGGCCTCAGTTCCTTGAACACTTTCCTTCTAATGGGATGATTCAAGCTATTGATTCTTCAGCTAAGTTTATTGTATGCCTTAAAGTACAAAGTCAGGGGTGTCAGCTTTTTATTCTGCAGATTTACTCCAGAAGTGCTTCTTTACAGCTCAGAGTAAGTATTCCAAGTCAAAGGTATCTATCTCCAAGTTTCACTGAGTTTTAGGTGCTCAGGGAGTTTAATAAATGGGCTTTACTGAGAAGGGAATTTAATTAATGAAAATACTCATTGTGTACATCCATTTCCTCTTCAGCACATAGCTTCCCATAACGACTCCAGAATATAAACACCCAAGATTTACATGTTTGATTTTTCTGATCTGAAAAATGTATGCGGCATTAGATTAACTTCCCATGATGTTCCCTACTAGAAGTTACTTATTTCAGGTTATTTTCCTTGTAATGGACCTGGAAGTTTTCCAGACAAAATGTTTTCTTTTCTGAATTGCATAGTATTTTACTCCACTGTTAATTCTAGTGACTTTTGCAGTCCAACTGACTTGGTCAGTGAAGTAATAGCCAGCATGACTGAGACTAGTGTAATCTGCTCTACTATGCTTTTTCATAGAAATTAATTCTACTCTGACCCTGTTGCTTTTCTGGACCAGTCTGTAGCCTGTTCTTTGAGTAATTTGTGAAAAGCTATGGCTGGAGTTGAGTGTTTAGGAATGCAAAAAAGCTTGAGTGGTTTATTCTGTATACCCAGATTGCTATGAATGTGTAGTATTTCCCTCCTTACAAGTTGTACTTTCCCTGTCATGTAAGAATAAGAAAATTAATGTGTGCAGAATGTAGTTAAAATTTATTGTGACAATGGAATTGATAAGTTCCGCTTATCCCCCTATCTGCCAGTTAAGATGGAGGGGGCAAATGTGAATAATTCACCTTGGGGAAAAATGCATTTATTCCCTTGAAAAAAAGTATTAAGGTAAACTTTGAAAAAAGTTTTTATAAAATAACCATCTTGAGGGAGAATTCCAGTGCAGTCTTTATTTACTTGTGCAGCTAGGAGAAAGAAGGAAAGAAAATTATCCACATGCAAACGTATTTGTACAACAAAATGGAGAAAGCACGAGGAGCTTGCTGTCTTCCTGGTACATTTACTGTATCAAATCAGTAGTTTTACTGTGATATCTTTTAGAATTTTCCCTGAGGTCTTTAAGTTGATCATAACTTAAGGGACACCCCCCTCTCCAAATCACAGACTTGCCCAAGTGTCTGTCCTCTCCTTTCTTTGGCTTGATGAAGGACGGTATATATTTTAAAAGGTATACTTAGCCTGGAGTTCACATTTGAATTTATTTTCTTCTGGCTTGAGTGCATGATAGAGTCATTGTAGCTTTAGTGTATAGGGTAGCTTTCTGTGCGTGGCATGCATTTAACATTTCTCACTTTTATTGCTTGCAGGTATGAGGTTCATTATGATTTTTCATTCTAGGGAGGTTGTTGAATTATCAGTAAGAAAAGTGTTTCTCTTAATTCTGTATTGTATGGTGATCAGTGAGAGGAAAGAGGAAGACAAGTGAGTATCAGTGTTGCAGAGGGTTCTTCTGTTTCTCTGTAGTCTCTTGGTTTTCTTCCCAAGAGTTCTTGTGAGACTGAAACCTTAGTGCAAAGTTTTGTAGTAATACTCCAGTGACAATTAAATGTACTTGTCTCTTTTGCTAATTCCTTGTGCAGTTCTGAATGCTATGCTAAATTATTCGATTTTGTGTGGAAGCATAGAAGGTGGGAAAGATCATGGAAAGAATAAACTGTCTTGTTTGAAAAAAAAAAAAAAAAAAGGTGAAAAATGATAAAAGGAAAACCCATGAGCTACATTGCTAAGGAAGTGTCTACTGAAGTGCTTCAAATTCATTTGAATCTTGTTTTGGTTAGTAGTTTGGGTGATTTTGTCTCAGTAACATTTAACTATTTTCTTTATATTGAGTAACTAAATATCTTGTGTAACTTTAGAATTACTGGTTTTAATTCAGTACTTTACAGGAACTCTTCTGAAGCAGCAAAAGTCTTTGTTCTGCAGAATGAAAAGGAGCAGAACCATGCCCAAAGAGGATACTTTTATAAAGGGCCTTTAGAGGTCTAGTGTGAGCTCTGCTTATTTTTATCCCTGCTCAGAGATGTCTTTGTTCACAATAGAAAAGAAAGGGAAGAGACTCTGTATTGTATTAGTTGTTTTGCCTTAAACACTGTTTCTGTTTTTTCACTTCCATTTTGCATATATAAGCATTATGGAGAGTGGGAGAAGTATTTAGCTGACTGATATTTTGGTTTAGACTCCCTGTGAAGGAAGACTCTCAACTCAACCCATTGTAGAATCTGGACTTCTCCATAAAAGCCCTTGCTTCCCTCCCCAGACTGTAAGTGGGACTGAACTTTAATAACCCACATATAGGTGCCTGCTGTAACAGGGGTTTAAGCTGACTAACTCACATGTAGATATCCATTTTGTAAGTGGTTGCAGTTAGATTAGATGAATCCAACTGTAAAGGTTTTTCAGTCTAAATCTTTTGGAATCAATAAAGCTAATTACGTGAGGTTGGCCAGTTTTAAGCTGTATCTTCTAGCAAGTAAATGACTTTTTTTTCCTTCTCTGCATAAACTAAGCAGTATTTTGGTGTGTGCTATGTTAGACAGTAGCTCTTCTTACAAGGTGGTGTAGCCTTTTTAGTATGGCTCAACCAGCCATATATAAGCTGTATTGTTGAAATAAACAGTCCCAAGGTGTTTATCTCAGTATTTTAGCATGAATATTGTTGTCTGTTTTAGATGTCAGAGTATATATAAATGCACTGGCATAAAGGCTCTGTGTTCTAGCTGCACCTAGAATATTTCCCTTTTTCCCTGGTAGTTAACTGTCTTCATTGTATTGGGCCTTTTCCTGGGGTGATAAGGCTCATTAAATGAAACTCTTAAACCTTAGACTTAGGATGTGTTATGCACAGTTGTAGTAATGCTGAAGAACCTGGACCAGAAAATAATACGTAAGACAGGAGGCTTACGTATTAAACAGAGTATTTCTGTGCAGATTGAAGATACTAATTTATATACTGTAAGAACTACAGGAAATTATTTCTGGTGCCCTTTGGGAATTTTGGGTGACAAGCCATTATAAAGTGCTAAATCTCAATTTATAGTACTGCTTCACTTCTAGCTTTTCCTTTAGACTGCTGGTTCCACTGTGTACTGGGTATATTATATTTGGTTTGTTTAATTTTGTGAAGATTACAGTATAGCATCATGGACGTGGTATGTCATGCATGTAGCACAAATCCTAAAGCTGTTTTGGTGCTCTTTGTCATGAGACCTGTTTATAAACAGGTGCATAGAGCTTCATGGCGGGTATCCCCCTTTACTCTGCTCTGGTGAGACCCCACCTGGAGCACTGCATCCAGTTCTGGAGCCCCCAGTGTAAGAGGGACGTGGACCTGCTGGAGCGTGTCCAGAGAAGGGACAAGAGAATGATCCGAGGGCTGGAGCAGCTCTGCTGTGAGGACAGACTGAGAGAGTTGGGGCTGTTCAGCCTGGAGAGGAGAAGGCTCCGAGGTGACCTTATTGTGGCCTTCCAGTATCTTAGGGGGGCCTACAAGAAAGCTGGGCAGGGACTTTTTAGGAGATCGAGTAACGACAGGACTGGGGGGAATGGGGCAAAGCTGGAAGTGGGCAGATTCAGGCTGGACATGAGGAAGAAGTTCTTCCCCATGAGAGTGGTGAGACCCTGGCATGGGTTGCCCAGGGAGGTGGTTGAGGCCCCATCCCTGGGGGTCTTTAAGGCCAGGCTGGATGAGGCTCTGGGCAGCCTGAGCTAGTGGGAGGTGTCCCGGCTCATGGCAGAGGGGTTGGAACTGGGTGGTCCTTGTGGCCCCTTCCCGCCCTGACAGATTCTGATCTGTTTTAGCAGAGGTCTTTAGAGCCGTATCAGCTCAATGGTTGGACTTGATGGTCTTAAAGGTCTCTTCCAACCTAAAGGACTCTATGATTCTATGATTATCCTTTGAAACCTTAAGAGCTTCCAGGTAAAGTAGCAACAGTTTGACAACTCCCAATGTGATGCAAGAGGTGAGATGGAAAGGAGACCAGTGGTGGTGGGTTAGCAAGAGTGTTGCAACAGGGTCAGGGTCAGCTCTGCATATTCTGTTACAAGCTCACAGCTGGGTTAAAGCCTAACTTTTTATGTTAAGCTTAATGAGTTTAAGTTAATAATCCAAATATTGTAAAGAAGTAGTCATGAGCAGGAGGGATTTGTTGCAGTTTGTTCTTTTGGAAGTTACTGGGAATAGGAAATCTGTTGTCTGTGGTACAGCAGGGATGGAGGTAGTGTCCCCTGCTATGCTGCCAGAGCGTGGGCTTCTGGTTTTGTAGCTTAGAGCTGAGGTATGCTTCCCTTACCAAGGTGATCATTTCTGCTGGTGAAGGGTGGCTGTATGAAATTACCATGTTGTCCTTTCTTTCATAGTCTGGGAAAAGTGGAAACGCAAAGCACAAGGGGTCAGGACCCTTGACTTCAGTGGGAAGCAGATCTTGGCTGTTCTGGATACCCTCGGTGCAAGCTAGGTGGTTGCCACCCTGTTTATGTAAGGGAAAAAGGAAGCCGCACACTCTAAAAGCAACTTGGTTAGAGTCTTGTCTCTAGGGCTTCTGATCTGGTGCCTTTCACAAACACTGAGTGATTTATTAATTCCATTAAAAAATGGAAACAGGAAAAAAAAATAAAAATGGAAGGAAGAAGAAAGCTTTTAAATGGTGCCACTTAGGAGGAATTTGTAATGTAAAGATATGGAGTTTTTGAATTTTAAAGGCTTTATCTTAAGTCCAAAATGGGACAAAAAGCTTGAAATATGAGCTGTTTCATAAATAACCTGAACCTCTCTTAAGGTTGTTTTAGTATTTTATGTGTTACATCTTCACCATTGGAGATCCCAAAGGGCAGCTGTTCTTCAAGCCAATACCCATATGATAGCATTTGAATGTGCGTATTGTTTTTAAGGAGGATAAAACCCCACACTAGAAAGATGAAGTACAAACAGCTGATATGCTGTAATTAACATATTTTAGAAGTCTTAAAATAGTCTCCAGCTCACTTGAGATCAAGTGAAAGATAAATTTTAGTCTACATAGTTAAGAATGTATTATGCTTGGTGTAAATCAGACTGTCTTTTTGATTATCAGAATTTCATATTAGTCGTCTCAGTGGTGGTAAATTGAAGTTTTAGGTATTCAGAAATCAGTACCTGCTCCCAGAGAACTTAGCTATTGCCCACAGCATGTGATGCAGTACTGACAGGATTCCTGGGCTGGCTGTACTGCTATGGCACCAAAGGAGGGTGGATGTCTTGTGATGCTGTGTGCCTGGGCTCGTCATCCCTACTCTCAGCTTTCCTAATGGGAGCTATCCCTGCCTCTGGAGACCCGGCCTCGTCCTGTGCTACAGTGGCAGAACAGCCTGTTTGTTGTGGGAGGAATTAATTACACTTAAGACTCTCTTCTGCTGACCACTTGCCCAGCATAGAAGGATATTATCGTCCAACAGGCAAACCAACAGCCAAACTCCTCCCTCTGCTCTTACATCATGTACCAGAGATCCAAGGTGCTGAACCACAGGAGGGAGGAATAAGTTATTGCACTCACTCATGACACAGGATGTGCAGAATGGAGCAAGCTGGCCAAGGATCCAAGCCATGGGAGATGGAATCGCCCAGGCCATGAGTCCCATATAGAAATTCATTATCTTGTTGTGCCATCCTGGAAACTCCGTTTCCTATGAAGAGTGGGGGAGCCTTTTTGAGAAAGAACCCTCACACAGCTCATGCACTGTGTAGTCAGGGCTCCCAATTGCACTGCAAGCAGAGTCAGCTCTTACAGAGGTGCCTTCTTGCCCCGCCTCCAGGTTAATGTGGAAGGTGGGGGCACCTAGTGGTGATCTCCTAATCAGTTCCCACCCAAGGCTGGCTAGAGCCTGAGTGAAAAAGCTCTCTCTGGTTATTTTGAGGGTAGCAACTGCAGTTGTCTGGGACTTCCCAGGAGCTGCTTATCACAAAGTGGGTTACTTTACTTTTTTTAGTTGTCATTGAAATGAAAGATGTTACAAAGATTCATCAGGAGATTTCCTGTCCTCTGACTTTATTGAATTTCTCACCTCGAACAGGCGATGACCGATGTACTGACCTTGTCTCATAGGATTTCCTGTAGATTAATGTCTACTTTTCACTTTCTCCTTCTTTTGTCCTTCATCCTTTCTTTAAGTCCTGCTAGCTAACTGTCTGTGCATAGAGATATTAATGGATGATAAACCCTAGAAATTTTTAGCCCAGCAACACTCAGAAAACCAAGTATAAATTCTGAGTTTCAAATTGGTTTAAAGTATAATGAACACCCCTACAGACAAAGTAAAAAATGCTTTGGTTCATGTAGGGTTTCCTTTTGTTTGCTTTCCTCCTGACAGCTGTCTAGTGCCTTAGGTTAGACAACTGGGCAGTGCTACTTGAAGCACCTGCCCTTTCTAGATCCCTGACATATTTAACCAACCTGCGTTGACCTGTGAGAGGGTATGAATTCTTCAAGAAAATTAATTTTATTTTGATGCTACTGTTTTGGCAAACTGAAAAATCAAATCCTTTCCTTTTGAAAAATGGGCTTGGGAAGGAAGTGACTTCTCTAAGGAAATCATTCAAATCTTGGGAGATGTTACTATTTTCGTGGGATTGATTCTTAATAAAGTCAAGGGAAAAAAATATGACTGCGTATTTGTTTCTTAAGAGAAGTTCCGAGTGTTTGCAAAACGTGGCTGTTACTCTTATTAACAGACTTGGCACTACCCTTATGGCAGCTGAGACTGTTTGCACAAAACCTGAGTTCTGATGGTGCTTGTAAGAAAACAAATGTCCCCAGCTAGTGTCTGCCATTTTTTGGTATTTCTAGAGAACAAACGAGTTAAATGTCTACATGCTGCAATATTTAGGTTAGTACCTAAAACCCCAGGCACTTGGTTTAATGACAGTGAGGACTTTGCAAAGACAATTTTCTTTGAACCCTGCATTACCCTTGACATTATACAGTCTTCTTAGAGTCTGGTCTTGCAAGTCTCCCAGTTAAAGTATCACTGCCATCTGCAATGGAAGTTGTATACACAGAGAATGAGACACTGATACCATAGTTTGTGGTTTTAAAGCAGTCTGAATCCCTTTTTATAAAGTGATGAAAATTACATATACATATGAAGAGCTTTTTGTATAGCTGGGATGCTGTACAACAATAAATCTGACAAATGCTTCCTGTTGCATAGAATATATTAATATTGTATTTATGAGCATTCAGAACAGAATGATCTTGATTTCATTAAGCAGTCAACAATTAAAAGTGGAATTCCAGATTCATGGTTGTGGGTGAAGTGGTATGAATTGTAAAATAGAAGAAGAGAGGAATTCAAGGTGGTATAAAGTTTGAACGTGTTGATATTATTATTATGTCAAAAAACTTTTAGCAAGCTTCTTGAGATTATCAGGAAAACTGTTCGGCACACTAGCTGCTAATGTCACCAGAATGCTTCTCTTGAAAGACAATGCCAATGAGAATTAACTGGGATGTTAATTATAAGCCAAATTAAAATTAGGACAATATTTTACCTAACATCTGTCCCACCAGTCAGAATTTCTCTTCAGCAATCTTGATGTTATTATGATGTTAGATTTCCTAAACTCTTTGTATGATCTTACCACAACATTGTGGATAATACTAGTATCTGTAGTTTCACCAATGCATTATATAGTACCAAAGTATTAATTTAATTTTTTAAGTAGAAACAATGTTTACAGTATAAACAGTTTCACTATGAAACATGTATAGCTGTTGGTACCAATCCTGTTATATGAAAGGAGGAAAGATGAAACTTTATTGATAAAGCCACTGAATGTTTGGAAGAAGTTTAACTTGCAAGAATCATGGATTTGGGGTTTGGATTATTCTGGTAAAAACTGTGGGTTTTGCCTGCGAGAGACATCAAAAGGTTTTATGAAAGAGTCTTCTGTAGGCAGAAACACAGAGGCCTGGAACAAGATTTTAAATCAGTGGTGGCTTGAATGAAAGATGCTGCCTTTATCTGGTATTCATTACAAGAGTGTGTGTTTTACCGTTTGCTGGTTCTAGACACATTTAGTTTGTATTCAACCAGCAATCAACTTCACAGATTCAGATGGCTGAAGGAAGTCTTAATTCAGTGTTATTTGTCAAAAATGTGTACTGTACCATTTTTTCAGGCCTGTCTTTGAATTTACCAAGATAATGGACACATATCTTGAGGCAAATGAAAAATAAGGTTGAGAAGACTGCGTGATTCATTTTATGTAACTGGAATTCATTTAAGGCTCTTTGTTCATTGAGCTTTGGTAGAGATGTACCTTCTTCGCAGGGCAGTGCAACTTAAAATAGTGCCTGTTAAATCATCAAGATTTCTGCTTCTTACAAATGAACACATTTGGGCTTTAAAAAGACAACTGCAGTTTGGAAATGCTGAATAGTCTCTATGCACAGGGTTTTCTCCTGCATGATCTCTGTAGTCTGCTCAAATTTCAAAGTTTTTCACTTACATTGGCATTCAGTCATTGAGAATCTTTTTTTCAAGACTATCAAAGCTACTTATTTCCTGGGGGTGACTAAGGAACTGAAAGAAAAATCTTCAGTATTAAAAATACAAATATATACACTTGAAACTAAACATTAAATGCTATGTAAAAGAAAATAATATTGGAAGTAGAATCTTGATGAAGGCTAGGGGAAGAAAGTTTTAAGAAACAGCACAGTTACAGAATTTGTAGAGAAGTTAAAAAGTGAAGAAAAACACTTAAGATGATGATAGTGGTAGCAATATTAATGTAACAGTATATAAAAAATCCCTTGCTTTTAAATAGTTGATCAGTAGTTTGGACAGAGGTGACTCAGCAAAATGTTTGTGAACACAGAGCTTGGTGAACAGGAGACTTTGGAGGATTATGTTACACACTGTGCACCCTAAGCCTTTCTGCCGTCAGTCAGGTAGGTTTATTAGCTACAGCCACTTAGACTTTTCTTGCAATCTGTGTCTATTCTAGTGGGAAAGCCACTTAAGATCTATTCATTGCTGTGTTGTGCCTGACAAAGCAGAGAGAGGTTATTCTGCCTTTGGTTTAGTCAACATGGGATGGCTGGATGATTAGGTAGGTTTCATGATATAGAATCCTGTTGAAAGTGCTGGTTTAGGAAACTGGAATAAGACTGGTAATGACAGATCTGCCATTTTTTTTCTTCCACGGAAGGCCTGTCTAAAATAAGCATGTTCCTAGATGTGAGTTCAGTTCTAGCAGTTATGTCACATCCATTGGTATTACTAAAAGCATACTGCAAGAATGTAAAAATTCCATCTGTCCACTTCAATGAATGCTGAACCAGATCTTAGACGTCTCACTTCTGCCACTAACTTTGAGTTTTGCTAATTAACAAGTAAAATGTTTAAGTACTTTCGTGGAAAACAATAATTAAATGGTATTGTTGTACACTCTTTTTTTGTTGTTGTTGTGTGTGTGTGTTTTTTTTTTTTTTCTTAACGAATCTGGTCTGTAGAATGGTCTGTGTTTATTCCTGTGGTGAGGCAGACCTTTCAGACTGACCTGTGTCCTGGTTTAGCTGGTATAGACTCATAGCCAGCCATGGTCTGTCTGCGGGTGGTTAGCAGTTTGGAGCCAGCCAGGTCAACTGACTTGAGCTGGCTGGGATTGTTTTTATTTCAACACTACAGCTTATATACAGCTTGTGTATAAGAAGAGTTGAGTTCACTGAATGGGAGCATGACTGAGCAAGTTAGTCAGTATAACTAGAAGATAGTATTGATTTTGGTTTTGCACTTCTCTGTTGTTCATAGGCTGGTATATTTTGAGATCGATACAGAAAATGCATACTTGTCATTGCTCAACTCAGCTGTAATGTCACATTACTGGCATCAACTAAATGATTATATTAAGTTTATGTCTTTATTTAGTTTAGGGAAGTCATGGTAGTTGTTGAGGTTCCTTGTGTAGCAATAATATGTGTTACATGTATGCTTATCTGATGTTTGTGTACTGATATGACTGACAAATCAAGATACGTGCATTAATTAAATTTAAGACATGATTTGTAGATTCTTACCGAGTAGTTTATATGAAAACTTATTTGCAAACTGCACGAGTTCAATTGTATATAATTTGCTTTTCTGAACCTTGTTGATAGTGAAGCTTTAGGCTGAGAGAGGTAGCTGTCTGTATACATTGGCCTCTTCATGTGGCCCATTTGTGAACCTACAGCTTAACTCAGCTGCTTTTAGCTCTTTTGGGCCTGGTGTCCAGAGACACCTTTGAAGAGCTGTCAGTTTTATGCTGCAGTGGCGTTGTCTCTGTGCAGTGCTGCATTTCTGTTTTAAAGGAGCTGTAACAGCAGTTGAGCTGTCAGGCTAAAAATTCTGAGAGTAAATTCAAGTAGCTTGATCTTAAAGGCTGGGGTATAGCAACAGAAACTTGGCTTCTGGAGAACTGTTAGCTTAGTAAATGGCTAATGTGTCCCAGCTTGGTGTCTGCTTAAATTGAGACTATCCATTGATCATCCCACAGATGCAAGGCTTCTTCCACGAGAATCATGGTACCCTACTACATCCATTCACATTGTGTGCTTCTGAGAGAGGAGATTCTCTTACGACCTGCAGCAAAATCTATCTCCTGTTCAGTCATTACATTCCTGTATGATTCCGATTCTTTTCCATGTTTAATAGACTTCTAATCAGTCAGAAGACTGGGGAGCTCTGAGTGTGAGAAATAATTTAGCACAAAACCAGATTCCAATTAAATTTAAACTTTATTAAACAAACAAAAGACAAGCAAACAGCACTGGGTGTGCCGGGAGTCTCTGCTCGACCAAGACGCGCACCACACAGTCCCTGTCTCCGGCTTTTATTGTCCCTGTTAATACATATCCATTAACAGGTGGGTCTATGTAAATTAACTCCAAAAAACAGGTAGGTCTTCTCTGAAGCATGTTCTTTTCACCTCTTGGGGTCGCCTTTGCTCCCACCTGGTGGTTGTTGGATGCAGTCAACAATCTTCCTGGGCTCCCCGTTTAACGACTTCAGGTTCCACGGATGCCTTTACAAACTCCCCTTTGTTTAACATTAGGTGGCCATTAACAGAGTCAATGCAAGCCAGCACAACAACAGCCAAGTGACAACAAACAAGGAACCAGAACTAATTACCTTGCTTTTTCTCCAGGCCCGTAGCTATACGAAAACAACAGAACCACACCTCACCATGGCGCCCCAATATGATTTTATTTTGACACGAATCAAGTGAACATATTTCACATGAGTAACAAGGTGCAATGACAGAACTGAGAGAACAGCCATCAGCTGACCACAGGAAAGGCACATCAGTGAGTCCCGTTTTAAAAGTGACTCCTAGTCAAAATAGCTTTTAATTAATATGTGTGAGTGAAGAGCATTATGGGTTTGAATAATAACACATAGTCAATATTAGTTATTTGGCTTGATACTGGATCTTAATTAATTCTGAACGTTTTAACCAAAGCTCCTGTCTGTTTTCCTGTCTGTGTAACCTGAGAATGGCAGAGCCTATCTGTTTCTTGCTGTGGAATGCACAGTGCCTTAAACAAATGAAAGATGGAGAATTTAGGATTAGGTTTGGCTTCTAAACTCCAGTAATGTGTTGCAGGTGGGATCTACCCTTTCTTTCCTCAGTGGTGATCAGACAGGTTTTCTGTGGGGCAGTAGGCAGTGTGCTGTTTGCCAATTCTGCAGCAATATATATGTGTATGTTAAAGAAGGTGTGCTGGCTAGCAGATCATACTGTGAAAGAGTCTATATCTTTTTCTTTTATACCTTTTGCTTAGTTGCACACCTCCTGAGGCATTCAAACCAATGAAAGCTGAGACCGCCATAGCTTCTGTTGTTCTTTTGTCCTTTTTCAGTCAACTGGTTAGCTTGCTTAAAATGCTTTCATGGTTTAAAGCAATCAGCCAGTTACTCTAGGCTTTTGTGGAAGTTTTAACTATAAATTTTTCAAAGGTATACTTGATAAACCCTACGTTTCAGTCAGCAGAATAAATGCTGACAGCTCTTGGGGGAAAAGCATATTTTTTTTCTTCTCCCCATTGTAAATTTAGTAGCATTAACTTCCTCATCATTCATGGTGTGTTACCATCTACCAAAACTCCTCTGCATTTCTGCATCTTTTTTTATTGAAACTTCACCTACACAGTGGGCATCATTTGTCTCTGTCCTAATTCCTTTCTGACTCTAAATGCAACAGGAACATTTGCAAAGAATAAATCTTTTTAGTGTATTGACAGAGCTACTTCTGTAATTGTGTTAGCTGGGCTAGACAAAGAGGTTGAAATCCTTTTGAATTTTAGGGTTTATGTAACTCTAACCCAGTTCCTGGCTAAGTCTTGCATTCTGATATAGAACAGTGAGCACTTGACTGCTCCTGTGTTTTGCTGCAGTCTGATTGTGTGGCCTAATGGACTAAGTTCAGTCTGCTTTTACCAGCTTGGTTTTGCTCTGCTTTACAGGCATCTCCCTGTGGCAGTGTTACCTAGCAAAGAAGGAGAAAAGGCTCCATTGTACCTGGGTGTGTTGTCATTTCCTGGTGTAACAGTTTAGGATGTGGAGAAGGGGCTAAAGGATCGTGATTGACTGCTAGAGCAACTTGGTTGTTGCTCTGCTTTCAGAAGCTCTATGTGGGTAGAGCTAAGCTGACATGGAAGAGTACAGTCCACTCATATATACTTCTGTGAGAAAGGATGGAGGACTCCCACCTATCAGTGAGCAGACAGATCATTTACAGACTTAGGAGTAAAGGCCTTTGATGCTTTGCTTTCTTTAGCTTCCTACTGTTACGTTCCTTGATTGATATATTGTTTGGAAAATGGCGGTGAAAAATAATAGAGCAGTGACATGGGCGAAGAGAGGAAGATTTGTGTGTTATTCTGTAACTTTATCGAATGGAATCCATAATCACACCTCTGTTTCAAAACAAAACCACAACAAAAGTCCCCTCAGCCCTGCATCCTGGCTTTACTGAAGCTCCAGAGTTGTTTTTTGGTTCAACCTTGCCCCTATTTCCAAAATCCCATTTTAATGGTGTATTTCCTGGCTACGCAAATGTCAGTTTCACAGCAAATGAAATACCTGACACTGATTATTGGTAAAGAGGAATTTTTTTTTTATGATCCAGATACCTCGATGGGAGTGAAAACTAGTAGCACTTGTTATGCAAATAATTCAAGTTTCATACTTGATAAAGATATTTGTATTTAAAAAAAAAATAGAAGAAAAAGACAACAAATAATTTTATTAAGAAAATCCAATGATCTGCATCCTTTTCTATTTTTTTAGACTTTGGCATGTATAATTTTTGTAAAAAGAAAATATTTGAAGAAAATATTTTTAAATGGTTGGGCCATTTTCTTTTTTTTTATTTCTAATTTTTGCAAAGGAGTAGCAGGGAGAATGTTGCATTCTTTATTACTGTATTTATTTGGGAATACTACAAAATAAAAATTGAAGTTATGGCAAAAAAGGAACTTTATGGAAAAAGGCATTTTTTTCTTGCCAGATGTGCTATTTAACTTTTTTTTTTTCAGTTCCTGAACATGAAAATTTCAGTACAAAATAAAAAAAATGTAATTGACTTATTCAACTTCTCTAAAAATTTTAGGACATAACCAGTGGCATTTTTTTTTGGACAACATTTCTTATAAGCAATTAACAGAAGAAAATCAGCCTACTTCTCACTTACTGTTTGACACCATACTTGGTAATTGTAAATCATCATAAAAATTTCTTAAAATTGGAGAACTCCTAAAGCTTCCATAAGCTTTACTTGTGCAAGTACTTGCACTCTTATTTGCACTTGTACCTTTACACAGCAAGTACATTTCCATAAGCTGTACTTGAAGACTAGTAATAAACTCTCTATTAGTTATGACTTGTGGGTTTTCATCTTGAGGAAAGAAGAGATTAATTGGGAATGTCAGGTTGGGTTTGTTGAATTTTTGAGGGGAGGGTGGGAGGTTTGAAGGGGCTATTTTTTCTTCTGTAGTTTCACAGAGGAGAATATTTTCACATATGATGAATATAAATTTATAGCAGTGTTTAAATTGATCCTTGAGATTTATACACATACAAGATTTACTCAGAAATCATTAAGAGATCTGTGGAGTTGAATGTGATTCTTGTGATAGCTAAACTGGCAGTGCCACGCAGCACCTAGTGTCAAGATAGTGCTCAGGAAGAAAATGGAATAGAAAACTCCATCTGGCATCTTGAGTAAGTATACTATGTGGTAACTGAATCTGTAGTTTGAAGATGATGCTGATGATGGTTTTGTGATCAATTTTAGCAAAATATTTGGAATTCCTTATTAGGCTTACAGGAGGAATTGTTAGATTTTTTTTTTTTTTTTTTTTAATTGTACATGGTATTTAGCTATTCTGATTAATTATTCTGTCTTCGTTTTGCCTTGCTGAAAAGCTGACTTTTTTAGATTCTGGGTTACTGAAAGTGGTGCTGTAAGCATATTTCCCAAAGATTTACAGTGGTGTTAGGTAAAATACAGCCAGTCTTTGACAGTGCTGAGGAAAACAAGTCAGTCCTTGTTTTCAGTGTCACTGGACACTGACAGCAGCATGCCTGAATTAATATACAGAGCAGCAGCTGTATTCCAGGAGCCTGATAGTATCTTCTTGTTGTTTTGGCTGAGAATATTGATTTCCACATTCAGCTTTTTGTCTATTAGCTAACCTAATGTGATGGTGTGAAAAAAAATGTACTGGAGCTTTACTTTAAGATTTCTTGGGGTTTGTCTTTTACCTTCTGGGCTTTTGCCTATAAAATGACTGCTTGTTGCACTGCAATTTTGCATCACGTCCTTCATTTTATACAAAATATATTTTACATATATTTAATACATGTAATGTAACATATATAATACTTATAAATCTAGATCAATATCTATAATACCTATAACATATTACATGTATATTATAATATGCATATAACACAAATTATATATAGACATATATTTTTTTAGTTTCTGTAAATAATGACATCTTTTATGTATCTTCACTCTTGGATTGTTCTGCAGAGAGTATTCCAGCAAAATTATAAGCCTTATGGCATATTTCCCTATAGTAATTACTCTGTATTGTGTCACCTGCTGGGACTTTATTATGCAGATGTTACATTTGCTGGCTGAACTCCATATTCTTCTGAAATAACTTTTTTATTGCTTTGGAAGAAAAAGTTCTGGCAGGGTCAGTATCCACTTCTTTCCTCACTTATTACCCCTCTCCTTCCATTATGGAGAATGCAAGCAAATTACCTTTGTTTGGTTGGATAAATACATCCCAATTACTGCATTGCTTCAACTCAGTTAGGGTGCCGAATGCTCACATGCAGATAAAATAAAAAACTTGCTGTGGGGATGAAAAACACCCTGCAGAGGTAGCCCTGTGTTGACAGTACCTGTAAGGGTCCTCATTATGAGGTCTGGTGTGACATTCCTTAGCAGGAGTCAGCTGGAGACAAACACCAGTAGCTGAGGTACAGTTCGATCCATGTCCAAAGACTGAGTACTTTGGCCATGTGCATTTGCTGCTTTGGAGAAGCTGCAACACAAATGCCTGCACTACAGTAGATCTTGATGATGAAATGGGAAGATAAGGAATGTTACTATCTTTGATATTTCAGAAATAAAGAATACATTGAATAACATTGCTTAAGAATATTCTGTAGGCAACAGATGAGTCTTAAAATTACTCAGTTTCAGTATACATTTTCCTTCATGACTTTTATAATAGTTTCTTATTATCAGTTTTTAGTTTTAAGTTGAGCATTTTGATGGCAGCTGTAACAAGTAAACGCAGCTAGTGTGATCTTTAATTTTTCTTGTGGCTTTGTTATGCTCCAGATTAGTTACTGACTTCTGTGTTATCACAAGGGCTAGATAAAATACACTCTTTTCTTAACGTATCCACCCATAGAGCAAATGGATTCTGTTTGTAAATTTGTAACTCCATAAAACAGGTACAATTCCTGTGTAGAGAAGTGTTTTGTGTCACTTTGTATACTGTGTATACATTGACGTATAAATGCCAAGTGTGTTTTTTTTTTTTTTTTTTATTTCTCTGTATATGTTTTTGTCAAGAGTATGACACTCGATCAGATCACTGCACTCTCGTGACTGGTGACAGACGAGCAGTAGAGCACTTGACAAGCAGTGAATTCTGGCTGTTACTTTCATGGTATGTTGTTAGTGCAGAGCCTGCCGTGTGAGGACAGACCAGTTGCTGCTCTGAAACAAACACTCTGGGCCTGAGCTGAGAGAGAAAGTACCTAAATGAGGTGAACCATAATACTGTGCTAACCCGTACGAGTTCAACCCTCTACTGCAATCATCTTCTGGTGCTCTTGCTGGATCCTTCATCTCAAATGAGACATTGCTGGTGACACTCTGGATGAGACAGGACAGATGGTGCCTGTTGTTCCCACCCACCCTCCTGGCAGACAAGACAAGCTGTATTGTCAGTGAAGCTTCCCCAGACTGCTCGGTGAAATGGAGTTGCAGATTCCTTAGCCGTTTGCTGGTCTGGCAGTCTGTGCTCACTTAGGGCATCCGTCCAAGTTTCTGCTACCATAAGGGGAACAAGTCCATGCAAGGGTTTTGCCTGAGGCTTCAGAAATCCATTTCAGTTACTAATTTGGCAAGCTTGGGGAAGGAGCCAGAGCTCTAGATTTGTAAAAAGGAAGGATGAGAGGGGAAGAGTGAAAGTTTAGAGCAGAATTTGGTATATTAACTTAATACTTTCGGCCATGGGTATCACTAAATCAAGTGAAATTTTGTTTTATTTTGGAAATATTGGTAACCTTCAAGTTGCCAGTGTTAATTACAACCCATTCATATTTTTTGTTTTTAAGCTTCTCCTTTCTGTCATTTTTGCTCTGATAGCGTAAGGTATTCTAAAACTTTAATAAGACTGCTCTGAAAGCTTTATCTTTGTCATTCTGTTCATGTGGCAACCAAGTATTCTCACTTTATTAGCTAGTTAGTTGTTCATAAACTAATATTGCTTGGTTTGACTGTGTGACTCCTTGCAATCTAGTTGTTTTCCAAAGGCAAACAATATTACCTTTCATTTTTTAAAATAAGTGTTTGTTTTCTTTATTATGAAAAGATTGTAGCAAAGGGCAAAGACTTAATCTGAAGAGGATCAAACTGGTTTACTTCTGTTGTTGTTTGCACTTCAGAGAGGTGTATGGATGATTTTCAGAATAGGAATAGAGAGATTTAAAAACTGCTAATAGCTTCAAAGGGCATGAAAAATTCCATTTCTTCTCACTTTATTATTTAGGAGTATGCTAGAAATATGTATGACGGAAGACTTACTGACTTTGATGCCACTGCAAAGAAAAAGCATTGTATGAAACTAGAGTAGGAGTGAAGAAAAATGACCACATCTTGCTGGGGAGACAAATCAGACAAGTTTTCTTTAGCTGTGTTATTTTCAGACCTTGCATGAGAGGATTTGAAAATAGTTTTGAGAGATCTTCTCTAAAAGATTGCTTGTACACAAATCTTAAAGTATAGAAAACGGGAAGGGAAGACGAATTTTTTTTTTGTTTTGTTTTGTTTTGTTTTGTTTTGTTTGTTCAACTGAGATTTAGAGCTTAGTTCCCCTTTGCTATGCAACTCTTGTTTGATTTTTTTACCCAGAGAATAGGGTCAGTAACACCAATTTTAAGAACATTTTGTGATGTTGCATTAATAGAAAGCTGTTGGAATCCAATGCTGTTTGATAATGTGAAAGTGATATGGCACAGATGGGATTTGAAGAATACTAAGGCCCAGAAACTTCATGATATTTTGAAAATACTCATAAGGGAAGCTGTTCAGAAATCTAAGAGCTATGTAAGAGCAGTGTTCATTTGTAAGCCAAATTTAATGTGAGTTGGTGTAAGTTCACAAAGATAGATGAAATGACATGAGGCCTTAATTTCTGCAGTGGTATATGAGAATTTAAATAAATTAACAACATCTCTGACTTTCGAAGAGTATCTCCAGAACAAGTAGAGGTGTTGCATCAATAGTGTTGTCAAAGTAGCTAAGTTTATGAGTGTATTATTTTGACTTTTACTGTGTCATGGTGGAAACCAAGATGTGCATCAAGTAGATATTTTTTTTTTCTTAAGCACTGAAAATGCAGTTTTCCTGTGATGTGTTTTAAAGAGCTTTTTTTTACTTAGTGTTTCTTCTGTATATTGTCTTTGAACATTCTCATCAGAGACAAAACAGTGTTCCCTGGCTAATTTTTGTGCTTGCTCCTTGAGATGTTAAGAATGCTAAACCAAACTGAGATCTGAGGAAACACTAAACATGGACTTTTTCCATGAGCAGTAAAAAAACTTGTTGAATATGAAACTAAGAAACTATGTGAACAGAGAGCTACCAAAAAAAAAAAAATCTTCATTTGGGGTCAGTGGCAACAAAGCTCTCTTGTGTTACTGTGGTGGCCTACTACTGTCATTTTTATGGCCTTTGGTGCATTAGCATGAATTAAGATGGCTTAACAGGGGCACAGGTCTTAAGTTTACCTTACAGGCAGAAATAGAAGAGCCCTTTTGATACATTCAGTTAGGTTACAGAGAAAATGGAGCAACAAGAGATGTGGAAGAGAGAAGCAATTGGGAAATAAATTGGGATGTTGCTGGAGACAATGAGCATTCAGTTAACAATAAAAACTAAACTTGGACTTTGGTATGCAGCTGATTTGTGTTCATACTGAATAAGGGAAGCTGTGGAGCATGCACAAACTGCCTTTCAGAAGTAATGAGTTTAAGAAAGGGCTAAAATGTGAGGCACGTAGCCACATGTCAGAGGTAGAATGCCTTTTGCATTACAGGTTTTCATGCTGCTCACTTTAGGTCTAATGCTGCTTTCAGAGACTTAAGAATACCACCAGGCCATTACTGCAGCTGCTGTCCTGTCTTACCTTCTATAATTTCTGTTTTGGTAGAGGCCAGAGGCTTCCACTGAATGCTACCTTCTATGTCAAGCCCTCTACAAACATCAGTGACAGTTCCTGCCCTGAACACACATTTACACTGCAGCAAACACATCATAGCATGCAAATGAAATAAGCAAGTGGATGGGTGGGAGGAGAGAAGAGAAGGCAAACAAGTAGAAGACTTTTTTTCTTGACCATGCTATGTGCACAGTTTGTTTAAACAATTGTGTTAGCCTATGGAAGGGTACCTTAGCTGTCTCTGCAGATGGTGATGGGCTGAGGCCAGCTGAGCTTTGTCAGATTGGCAACAATTTTCATTAGATTTGGAAGTGATTTTGAATTAAATGTTGTTTGATGGCATATTCTGGGAAATTTTGGAGATTTCCATCTAGATTGTATCTTTTGTAGGCAGTGGTGTGGTACTCTTTATAGTATTTCTATCCAGTTAGTTTTCCTGTTACACCAGTTTTCATTACCTAAGAACATAAGAACGACTGTACCAGATCAGATCACAGATGTCCTGTCTTGAGCGGCAGCTATGAACAAGAAGGAAGAACAAGAACAGGGCGAGTATGCATGATAATGTCTTCCATTTCCTTCTGAGATTTCCAACCATTTTTAGCCCAGGCGTTTACTGAGGTAAGTGTGGGTTTGGTGATTAATAGCTGCCTGTGTTTTTCCATGCCCTCCCCTTTGATCCATATAAACTTCTTACCACACTGGACAATCACCTCCAAAGCTAAGCTATAACATAACATGTCTTCTGCCAGGTCTTTTTTTTCAGAATCGGTGGTACTTTGCACAAACTTAATAGTCTGGCAAACAGACAATAAAAATACACTGCGCTCACCTTGTTCACATTACTTTCTGAAGATATCTAAGGTAGTAATAATTTTGTTCGTGTTTTTTTGGTCACTGTTCCATCCCTATGTGTTATAAATCTGACCTGTGCCTATTCACATTTTGCTCAAAGAAACTCTAATTTAAATTATTTTTTTTAAATATTACATCTTTCTTTCTATAGCCAATGCTGGGATTGACAAATAAGAATGGCATGCAAAAGAGGGTGATTCACTCTTCAGTGTGGCTTTCTTGATGATGATTTATATTACATAAAAATAATATTACTGTCTCAGTGACTCTTGACTATACATCACTAGGTACTCTGAATTTTTCTCAGTCAGAACTGCATGTCTCATATCTCTTCAAGCTTAGGAGTGAAGAGTAAATGAAGTTAAGCTGCAGTCTCTCCTAGATGTTCTTAGGCTTATTTCAAATGGCTTTTTCTATGGCTTTGATTTTTATTATTCTTTGTTTCCGAAAATTGCATTTCTTAGCTTATTCTTTTCATATAACCTACTGTCTTGCCACAAAGGATGAAAATATATTTTCTAAAAAGATCAGATATGTTGTGGTGAGCAGAGCCTGCCCTAGGCAGGGATCGGCGTGCGGAAGATCTGGCGATGTAAGGGAAAGCTCAGACTGCCCACGAGGGGCCTTGTGAGCGTGGCTTTTCATATATAAGCAATTGCAGCTGCGCAATAAACGCCATTTGCAGCATCCTTCACATTGAAGCCAGTGTCTGTGATGGTACCCAACGGTAGAGGTTGGGTGGCAGCTATCCCGGGGATCGGGTGTCGGTAACGACACAGATAGAAAACTAATATAACAGGTTTGCTTTTTTGATTTTTTTGTAAGATTTCACTCCAGATGAGAAGATAAGGCTGTATACACTTAAGATTTCCTATAAAGAAGATGAATGCTTGTACAGAAACAGCCTTTTTGAGATTTTGCTGTGTTATGCCCTCATACAAATTTAATCTAAATGTACATTAAATTGTACAAAAGGTAGCAGAAAACGCCATAAATAAGTAGTAGTGTGATTGAGAGGCCAGTGATGTCTGCCGGAGAATGCTGGTGATGTCATCCTGTTTGCCTTAGGCTATTATTAATAACTTGCTGCCCTTCATTCTTGGAAGAAATTTAGAAGTCTCAGTGCCCTGAATGTATAATTCTGGGAATGATAGGTTGTGGTGCAAGGTTTGCATTCAGATATCTCACCGCTATTGCTGCAAAGCTGTTTTTTTCTCCCATCCTGTGTCTTTGAGTTCCCTTCTTAAGTACAGGAACATGTGAAGCAAGACACTACTGCCTGGTGGTGTATAGATTTGTGAGCTTGAGAGTGTTGTGGTTTGAGGCTTGGGCATGGGAGAGGTGACAACTAGGACCCTGAGGGTCCCAGGGGGAGGCATTATTCCCTCCCCATTCCTCTCCACACTAGATAAAGAGGCGGGAGGTGGGTGCTCCATGCAGGAGCCCCAGTGGGGCTGCATCCATGCGGGGCTGAGCAATCCTGCGCCAGCCCAGATGAGGTTTTGTACAGCTTGTAGTTACTTTGTTTTCCCTCCATCTTTGTGTATATATCTACCTCCCTTCTTGTTTTCTGTTCCCTGTTAAACAATATACTTTATTTTTATTAACTTCCAGTCGGTGCAAAGTCTCTCTTACTCATGACTTCCCTTGTTATCTCTCCATCTGGGGAAAACTAAGGGATGGGGGGTAGGGGACAAATTCTGCTCTGTGGGGTCCTGCCCTGAGCCCTTAAATGGAGAGAGAATAATTGGCGCCCAACGTGGGGCACGAGCAAAAGAGATTTTACATTGAAAAAAAATTGGAAGTTAAGAAAAAAAAAGCCTTTACTGCAGATAATAATGTATCATATTTTTTTGCAGTTCTTTGTTAATTTTCTGACTTGCCTAGTGTCTTGCTCTGGATGGCCATGGATGCTGGGGGGAGATGGATCAAGTTGTTGTCTGTGCTTTTTGGAATGTGTCTTATGAATATGATCAGGATGGGTAACTATGAGAATGCCTCTGTTTTTGCCTCGGGTAAGTTTCACCTCCCTGAGTTGGAATGCCACGGGAGTGGATGGTACATGGTAACGACAGGATCAATATGTTTGAATGTGATTTTGATACTTTCGCTGCGGGCCGGGGGATTAGAGTTTTGTACCGCAGGCCGCCGCTCCGGTCCAGGCCGTGCTGGCTGCGGGTGGCACCCCCCGCCCCCCCCCCGGGGAGGAC
>NW_008610344.1:0-1114 GCF_000691845.1 Merops nubicus | reverse complement strand
GACAGTGTCTCCAGCCCCGGTTACCACGGAGAAAGCGCAGGAACCCGTCTGATGAGTTGATGGGGGATGGAGACCCGGGAGCAGGAACAAGGGAAAATCCTGTGAAGGACCCAGTCGATCTGGGACGGAGCCAGCCAGCGACAGTGACTCAGAAATGGAAGTGATAACGAATGTAATGCCTAGAAAAGAGTTAAGGCATGTAAGAAGGGACTATGGCCGTGAGGAAGGGAAATCCTTGATGAGCTGGCTGTTGCGGTGTTGGGACACTGGAGCTGGTGGCATAGAGCTTAACCACAGGGAGGCCAAGCAGTTGGGGTCAATGGCCAGAGATGGGGGCACTGACAAACACTGCAAAAACAGAAGGCACCCAAAACCTCTGGGTGGGAACGGCTGCTCTCAGCAATAAGATGCTGATATCCCTCAAAAGAGGATCTGGTATGGCACCCCACTAAATGGCACACCATGGAACACGGCATCAAACATGTGAGAGAGATGGCTGTGTGGGAGACAATTTATGGGAATGCCCTAGCTGTTGTGGACCTCAACAAGGTGCCGTGCAGAAAGTCTTTGATATGCCCAGACCTTAGGAGGAAGGATTTTTGGGGGGGAGGATGAAGACCCCCCAACTCTCAGTGAATTTGCTAACCAGCTAAGGCAATTTGAAGAGAGTGTCTCTTGCCAGGCTTGGGTCTCAGCCACAGTGAAGGCGAATCAGGACTTTAAAGGGGTGAAGGAAGCAGTGTCTGGATTGAAGGAATCTGTATCTGAGTTGAAGGAATCAGTGTCCAGGCTGGAGAGGGGGAATAACACCTCTCCTCCTGAATGGACTCAGGTCTCAGCCATTAGAAAGAGATACCCTTCTAGGAGACCTTCTCAAGCAAGACAGGAGAAAATTCAAGGTTCTCTGTGGCAAACCCTTTGTGAGCATGGTGAGGACATGGATAGATGGCATGATCAACCCCCTTTTGCTCTCTGCAAAAGGGTGCAGGAACTGGAACATGGCACTACTGGAGACAGTTATTCCAGGAGAATTGCCTGAGTTTCCCAAAGAAATGCTTATAGTTATGTACACTGTCCTCTGAACAAGAAGTGAAAAGGAGGGATGGTGCTGCCC
>NW_008610343.1:3949-26440 GCF_000691845.1 Merops nubicus | reverse complement strand
CACCACCCAATCCTGCTGCTTTTTTCACTTCAACATACACAAGTTACTGAACACATTATTCAGCAGTTTTACTTCCAGCCCCAAGTCATGAGAAAACTGATCCATTGCCTTAATGAGCTGCTACACTGACCAAAGATAAGCCAGCCAGCAGAGGGGGCAGAAGTCCCACTCTCTTCCCCATAGGCAGCTTTACTAGAGTGATACTCCAAAAAAAAGACCAGAGCAAAGCGTTGAGAAGAGACCTTGAAACACAAGCCAGCCTTTGTCAAATGGCAAGCAATAAACTGATAAGGAGTTTACAGCACCAGTGTATTGCCAGCATCCAACACTAGAAGCGTCCAGGCATAGGAATATGCAAATCTTGAGCCTTTCCTTAGCACAGCAGCACAGCTTTCCATGTAAAGAAAATTCAGATACAGAAGTATGGTAACCAGGGTTCTAAGATTCTCCTTTTCTTCTTATATTTCCCATGAGAGGAGTATATTAGCACACAGAAGCCACCACAGGCACTGAATACCCCACCCCATTAGATGCTGTGCTCCATCAGATAATCTGTTTATCCAGGCAGTTTTCATTTACAGTGATAGGTAAATGAAGAAAGACACGAAGAGGTGAACACACTTGTCCATTCATCAGGACAGTGTCAAAAGCACACAGAACTTAGATCTCTAGAAGCTCAGACCCTCCTCCAGTCAAGTCACAGGAACTTTGCTGGTCCCTGAAATAACCGTATAAAAAACCCATAAATTTAACAAGTACTTCTTGAAACCAGTGAGTCTGTTCTCATATTTTTTATGATACTGATGTACCTCTCCTGACATTGTTACAGATCTTACTTCTAGGCAAAATACATGTATAAAGGTATGGAAAGCTTCCTCTGAGTACAACCCTATAATTTCTTCCAGATCTCTGCCATTTTAGTTATCTCCTTTCAAAATCCCTTTGTCTTCTTTTACTCCTCAGTAGGAATAAATAAAAAGTCAGGGGGAATTCACATTCTAAATATGGTCTGTCAAGATATTGAGTATGACAGTGTATTTTACTCCTTTTCTCCTTTTTCACTGTACATGAAGCAAAGAGAAGAACTGGATATTCTTACACACTCTGCAGACGTGACTGAAGATGTAGGGATAACATCTCCTACCAGGCCTCAGAAAAAGTAACCAAAATATGTAAACCTCAAAGAAAAAGGATATTTAGCAAAAAAAAAAAAAAAAAAAAAAAAAAAAAGATAAAAATGTGATGCAAAGTGAATAAGGATTTATCAGAGAGGACAATAGCTGCCATTTATTTACTAAGGTAACTCAGAACTGTCCAAAAGCTGTCAATACAACTTTTGTAACTTCCAGCTAATTGTTGCTTCCCTTCTCTATTTATGTGTTGATGCTCTCCCTCTTTTTCCACCTCCAAAACAGATTAAACCATTCAAAGGACCCTTAAAATTAATTCATGGCACTATATATTCTGGCCAGCGAGTGTCACTCCTTCCCAGTGAATAGCAAAGCCATCATTTTCCTAGCACAAGATAAACTGGGCTTCTACAGATGAAATATCATGTCCTCATATAAAATGCTCTTATTCGAAATGTATGGTTATAAAAGATCAAGACTTGCTTTTTTTTTTTTTGCAAGAGGGAAAGGGAACCTGGATATACTCCAATTTCAATAATCTCCTTTCCCAAATCCAAACCTCTTTCTGTCAAGCAGAAAGTTCTTCTCCTTATACACTACAGTATTAGCAACTTCAAGCACTGGAGTGCCCATATCTACTGACCATGGTTGTCACTTCTGTCAACAGCATGACATAACAGAATGATGCTTAGAAAGCATATGAAAGTTAAAAGTATCTGTGAAGACACACTTAAGACTCATTCAGACCAAGGCAGCTAGCAAGGTAGTACTAGACTACCACACTGTTACTCCACGACAGCTCAAAGGAGAGATGAATGGGCTTGAGACTCTTTACCATGATTGCAAAAAGCAATAAATTATTACAGCCTGTTTATTGGAACCTGCAAGAATAACCAGCCTGGCATACAATCATAAAATACACACAATCAGAAAGCCTGATATTCAGCCAGAATGTACAAGGAGTGTAGCAACTAACCTCATGATGGGAAAATGAGTACTCCTACCTAAGGATTTCGTATTTTAAAAAACATCTGGAGAGTATATGCAGTTCTAATTAAAAAAGAAAAAAAGACACTCTGCCTACCCACAGGAGGGAAAAGCCTTAGACAGGACTCTTAAGGAAGTCTTTACAAAAATAGTGCTTCTTTAGCTACCACTGGACTGAGGCATTTCTAAAATAGGCTGTAGCCTGCAGCAGGAAGGTGTTTTTCTTCACACACAAAACCTGAGTGACTGAACATCTACCTCTCCAGCTGAGATCACTCAGACTGCTAAGGATCATTTTGCTTCCTGATGTGTTAGTGTGAGACAGCAGAAATCCCATGATCTACCCCAGTTTTACCCATACTGCATGACTGCTAACGTGTGATTATTCACTCAAAATGAGAATATTTTGGGGAGTATGAGACAGAGAAACATAAGTCAAGCCTGACTTAAGAAGAATGTTATGAAATAAAGAGTGGGGCTCAGATTGCAGAAAGCAACTGAGGATTGTTCAGCTATCAGTTTATTATGATGGGAAAAGAGGCAAAAAGGAAAAGAAGATATGTCAGTTTTAGGTTTTGTAGCCTTTTTAAGATGGACTGCTTATACACATGAAGAGTTCCCACCATGATGAATTTCCATTCAGAACTGTTATTTGATGCTTTTTACAGTTTTCCAAGTACGTTACATACACTCAGTAAAGGATGGAGTGCTATATTTTCCTTTCTATGAAGGGAGAGTAATTCCTAGCAAAGGGTTATGATGGAGGATTACAGGGGGAAGCTACTGTGTAAAATGGTCATGACAAAATAAAATCTTAAAAATCTAAATCTGCCCCAAGTGCCTCAAGCTGCTTTGCTCACTTGAGAATTTCTTGCCATTCTCTTTTCTTATTTTGATGACAGAGATTCTTTTCTGTTCATGGTGTATTTTCTCATTTCATTTCCTTCCACAGTTTTTGCAGCTAAAATGGCACAGACAGTGATTTCTGGACACCATTTTAGATGCTAAACAGGGGACCATAAGAATCTGTTTTGCAGGTTAATAACTGTAGCTCACTTGAATTTGTTATAACCATAAATTGTCATCACTCCTAAAAATTAAGATTACAGGATAAACTCTGAAATTTAATATTGCAAATAATAGGCTATCAGGATATTTGGAATTTTTAATTGAGATTAAAAAATAACAAACAAGTAAAAACCCTTGAAGTGTTCTTTATTTATCTTCTTATTTTTGAGTTTAAGAGTTAAAACTGTGAAAGTTAAAAAATATATAAAGTGAAAATATAATAGCTGTGATGTTAATATAATATTGATTACAGGAATCAATACACTGAGAAGTAAAACAGGTTGAGATTTTTATCTTGGATATCAAGATAGAATAAAGGTAAGAAAAAATAGAACCATTGAAAGTGTTCTTAGTCAATTTGGGGGATGAACACAAACACGCTCAAATATATCAAAATAAAATTAAGCTTCTTACTAGCAAAGCCAAAGGCATCTTGAGAAGGCATCTTTTTTATCATAAAAGAGAAAAGTGTGGTTTAACTGTTGACTTCCTGATATGCAAAAAATTTCTAAAATATGTCTTTTGCCTGTATGTTTCAATGACTATATCAGAAGTAATCAGTAAAACATATTGATACCATGCCAGCAGAATTTGCTCCTGACTTCAGCCCTGCTCCATAACTTCCTGCTTGAAAACATAACCTTAAAAATCATAGAATCATTTGGCTTGGAAGAGACCTTTAAGATCGCCAAGTCCAACCATTAACCCAGCACTGCCAGGTCACCACTGGTTTGTCTTTAGGTCTCACTTCATATCTTGGTTTGAAAATCAAGCTGTTCCTCAAAATGCAATTGGAAAGTCTACCAGTTATTAACCTGTCAACAAGTGACAACCAGATCGTGGGTATCCTTAAATATTTCTGATTAGATTTCTGGGATACTTCTAGGTAGGGTAAGTGGTTGGTTGTGTGTTTGGGGGGTGAAAACAGGTTGTGATTGTTTACTTGCTTGCAAGTAGTTATTCGCATCAGAGAATAGTCTCACTTGTTGGCAGCTGTTCAGTTCCTAAAGGGAAGGAGTTGATAAGGAGAAGACATAAATAATTACCAACTAGTAGAGCTGGTCTACTCTTTCCTATCCTAAAAGAACTGAGGTGTTGCTTTCTGGTATTCTGCAAGCAGCTTTGAATCTTTCTGATTCCTGAGGATGTCAGGTCATAGTTTGAGATATTATTTCAGCAAATACCATTTTCCTTTTCTACCATAGAGCTACTAAAAAGAGAAGTATTTCTTCTCAAAACACCTGGCTTCCTTTTCCTTCAATTTTTTAACTTTTATGAAGACAGAATCTTGCCCCAAACCACCTACCTGGAGACCTATCCTCACTCTTGAAAAAGAAAAAAGGAAAAAAAGTTTTACTTATAAGAGGAAAGCATATTATCTGAGAATTTCTCATTTGGTTTTGGATTCTCAGTTAACACAGTTCACATCAACAGAAGATGAAGGTACTTTCCCAAGAAAGGTATTTTTAATGTACATTACATTTTAGTATTTCTTGATTTCTCCTAAATTCCTTAAGCATCCCAAAAAAATACAACAGATTTTTCATCAATGTTTTTCAACCATTATCTGTCTCATGTTAACAAATTTAACTAGGCAGTACTGGTGCATTGGACAGTAGATCAGCCAGGGTTAAAGGTTACAAACCATCATCTCTGTGTCCTGATCTTCCTAAATGTTGCTTCACTTTGAAGAATAGCTAGTGGAACTGTAAACATGTTTCTGTTGTTACCATAGCCAGGGACAAACACTGTTTAACTGGCTGTGAGCATGCTCTACTGAAGCCTACACACACTTGGAACTAGGAGGTTAATGACAACACTGAAAGCAAAGTCAAGTTAAGTACTTTATCAAGGGTGAACTCTCTCAAGGTCATGCTATAACAATCTCATTTTCCATGGAAGACAAGCCTAATAAAAGCTCTTAAAGGAAAAGGATTAATCATTCCCCCTTTTATGTTGTGTATCAAATAATGCTGTTTCTAGCAAAGACTATCTGTGCTCGTGGCTTCTTGTGTTTATTTACTGCAGAGAAGTGTGCTTGAAGTGTTGATATATGAGATGCTTGTGGGAATGTTATCTCTTGAACAACAAAAGATGGATGGGTGAGGAGAGGACAAACATATAAACTGGTAGACAAAGATATACTCCTTAGCAACCAAATACAAAATAGTAGCCTTGTGGCCTTTTCAGATTGCCAAACTTAAGTGACTCTGCAAAGCTGCATTTAGAGAAGAAAACATTTTTAGAAAACTGTGAGCTCTATAGTCAAATAATATGAGCAAAGTGTTATAGAATAGCTATTGAGACTTATGCTCTGTAGTATTTAGATGCCTTAGCATGGGTGACCTGTTTTTAACACAGACACGTCCTCCCTTGTGCTCCTTCCTCAAAACTCAGCTGCTTCTGTGACTTCACTATAACAGCCCTTCAGCTAGACAATCATAAATGGTTTACATATATATATGCAGTTTAAATTATACTCAAACTCTATTTTTTTAATTTCTTATATAATTTTTTATCCTATCTACAATTTGCCCCAGGAAGATGTGAAGCCAAAGTGTTCTTTTCTACCAATGCACTAGGACAGAAGAAATCAAATTGCTTTAGCTGGAGTTAAATTACAAGCAAAAGAAATTGGATTGAGGCTAATATGTCTGAGTAAATCTATACCCACTGGAGACTCAGCTTTTTTCTTGATAGACTTCAGAGTTATCCCGAAGAGACTGACAGCTTTAAGACAGTCTGTTGTTAGGGAGAATAAATGAATTTAACAAAAAAAGTTCTTTGATGGGTTCCAGAGGCATGAGCTGCTTTTTATTTTAAATGGTTGTTTTGTGGCAGGAAAATTAAGGAGATCATTCCCATATTTTGATGCTACAAAAGTGCAAGATGTTCTCATTTCTGAGTGCATGAAGCACTTCACTTTTTTCTACATGGCACTATACTGTCTTATGCTGAAGAAATATAGGCTTGTAGAAGACATTCCTGCCAGTCTGGATAAAACCTCATTCCCAGTGCTTACATATTTTTGTTATCCAAAGGAGTTTCTGACTAAGTCATAAAGAGAAGGTTGTCCGTTTGCCTTTGTAGGCAAGTTTTGATGTCCCTCAGTTCTCTCATAAATCTGCTTCCAGGCTCCTGAGGCTTGATGTTTTGTCAAAAGGTCTTGTGCTTATATATATTTAAACATACACAAATTAGTGTTGGTTGGAAATTTTTGTAAAGGAACAATTTTTCTGCTGAAAATACCAATATGTTAAAATTAGAAAGTAGTCTGGGAATGTGTTGGTTTCAGCAGAACTGGAGAAGGAGACCAGACAGGTTTTAATGGAAGCTTGCCTAGCTTTAGACTCCCTGCCTAGCAGGGAGTTTGGGCATATCTGACTTTCTGGTTTGCCTCAGAATAAGATATTTTCAGAGATCTGAAGCCCTCAACCAAAGGGAAAACTCCATCTATAACACTGGTAGACTGAGGAAAAACCTTAGTTTTTTCTTCAGCTCACTTTAGGTTGCATCCACAAGTCTCTGACAGCCCCACTTCTCACACCATGAAGTTGTCCAGCTGGCACCAAGCAGAATAAGCTAGCTAATATTTCTACAACACCTAGACAATTTAAAAAGTAGCTTTCAAATATATACCACTATTCTGTATTTCTCTTGAGACTTTTCACCTGCATACATATAAATTGTCAGAAACTCATGTTAATTAACAGCCAATACTAAAGCTGTTCAAATCCCAGCATAAGCCCCACCTCATACAAAAGGTCTCTCACTTCAACTTTCTGAATCAACTGCCCAAAGATACGTTATTTCTACAACATCCCCTGATCCCAATAGTAACAAGCACTTCAAATTTTCAAAGCATTTAACAGCTAACATATTTACTGCTCTTTAAAGAGCATTTTGCCTTTTCACTGAGTTTAACTGGCAGTAGTCCAGAACAGACAAATTACATGAATGCATCCATTAGGATTGCCAGAAGCACTGACCATACAGAAACCTTTTTTCTGTGCCTGCTCATTCCTAGAATTTAAGCTCCTTGATTAATTTGAGTGCCCGTGTCTTCCAATAACCTCTGTGCTGCTATGATTGTCTTTTTTAATCTTATCTCCATATATCTTGTTACCAGAATGTCTGGATGTCCTCTCCTTCCCTGGGCACAGGAATCAAGTTTCTATTTTGATTCCATATCACTAAGACATTCCAGAAGAGACCTAATCAGTTCTTTAAACATTGATAGAAACAGTTCATCATCATGACTTTATTATCAGTGTTCATGATTCTGATAAATTTATCTCAACTGTGAGACAAAAAAACCAGGAGGTTTTGGCATGTGATCTATGACATCTCCACAGGGACAGGAAATTACTACCAACTTCTACAAAGTAACACCAATATCTTTGTAGTACCCACATTAATTAATGTTTCTTAGGCTCAGTATCAGAAAAGGGAAAGTAAAAGCATATAATGGTGCTGTGCAAATACAGGTAGTAATAACTTAATGCCAGCTTCATTATCATGAAGACATCTGGAACACTTTCCTTCTTGAATCTGATACCATGTGGAGCCTGCAGGTAAATGAACATTTGTAATACTAACATCAAGGAATATCTTTGTATTTTGCTGGTTTCTGTAAGAACAGTGTTTTCCCACAAAAGCATAACCAAATTCCATTGATAGCACCATATCAGTGCCACATTACAGTATTTGTTTTCACTATGGTTTCACTAGAGAAACAACAGTAGCCTGTGGAGACATACATGCATATTCATTGCACAGTCCATTACAAAACAGAGCTTCTAGAATAAGATGGCTTCAATTTCTTACAGAAATGATGGAAAAAGTCATCAATAATTTCAAAAAATGAAAATAAAACTTAGACTGTGGCTTTGTGCCCTGTGGTTAGGTTATTCTGTGCCTCAAGCAGAGTACACTCAAATCAGAGCTCTTCTTTAGGAACTTTCATAACATCTCCCTCCTGAAAAGACTCTTTAATGCCAAACAATCTAACAGAGTTTGGAGTGAAGTGGTTTAATCTTCGGGGTTATCAATTTATCCACTATCCAAATGCCTATTTTAACAAAACATGAAGAAACTTAGTATCTCTGACATGTCTTGTCCTCTGTCAGTATTAGTTGACATTTGCCAACTGGCTCAAAAGCTTTTGGTAAGGCACTTTCAGACAGATGTGCTCAGTGTGGTTGCATAAACCACATTTCCTTAGGAAAAGAGGCTAAAAATGAGTAACTGTCCCCATGTATTTTTAGAACAGACAAATCTTGGAACTTTACAGAATCCTAAAACCAATCCTGTTTAATATTAGTGCACCTCCATTAGCAACTTAAGCCATTCCACTATATCACCCAGTTGAACATCCAAACCTAAGCACTAAGAGGAGCATTTCACTTTAATGAGATGAATAATTCTTGAGTTTCTTCCCTTTAATATTGCTCATCATTTGGTACCTGAAGTTCATCATCACAGACAAGACAACAGCTTAGTACCTCTCTGTAGCTAGTATGAAAAGTAACTACTGTAGTCCTAAATTGTGTGAAAACTTGTGTGAGATGTCCAAATAAGTAACTGGTAAGAAACACCCTGACCCAAATAATAATAATAATAATTATTATTATCATCATCCTAACTTACCCTTGTGAAAGCACATCATTTCCAGATGTAAGCTGTGACATTAGGGTCAAACCCAAAGCAGTCACATGCTTATGATTACTCTGAACTTGAGTTGTTGCTTTTGTTGGTCATCTTACAATCACATCATTGGATAAAGCAAAATATCTGCTTGCATTTTAGAGATAATTGTTGAAAGGACAGAAATTGGAATTTGACAGTCCTTTTGAGAAAAACAGTTAAATAATGGGCTAGAGGCTCCATTCACAGATAAAAACAGAAGCAGGAGAACTGAGAGCTGCTACAGTCAAAGAACCAAAAGATATGCAGGCAAGTGCATAAAGAACTAGACCCTTATAATTTTGCCTTTTAATGTTGTTTACATCAGCAGCAGTTTTATGCCAAACAAAAAAGGAACATCAGCCAGAATGGTGGCTCTTAACTTCCCCTATTGCATTAACAGAACATGACTACAGCATTTCTTACACGAAACTGAGGGAAATAAAAAAAGAGAGAGAAAACAAAGTCTGAAGAGAGACTATAAGAGAAAATCACAATTTTTAATCTGTCCCAAATAACCTGAATGTTCTACTTTTCATACGACTTAAGTTAACTTAGCTTAGGAGGGCTACAGTGAGTGCCAGAAGCAGCACACATTATGCAGGAGAAACGTGTGGCCAGGAGAAAAGAAAGAAGGTGAGAGAGGGAAGCTTACACTTTTTGTATTGGTAAACTATGACTCCAGCTCTTGTGAAAGCACACTCTAGGGAGGACATTCTGCTTCTCTTTCCCATACAGCATCCCCTAGGAAGGATTCAGAGTAATAGCCATTATTGTCACCAAGTCACCTTTTGGAGGAGTTGCTTCCTCATAAATCATGAGGGAGCCTGGAGTTTTGGACTTTGTTGCTAGGCAAACTCAGCATTTGTGAAATGTTTTGCCATCAAACCGGGTGGGCTGTGGTACGTGCCAGGTGATTTTCAGTGTTACTTTGCAATTACTCCACATTTTTATATGAAATTTAGCAGGTGATTATGATCCACTAGGAGCACCAAGAGAACAACAGTAGACAGTACTTCAAGAATGTGTATTACTAACCTGACAGAAGACCATCAGCTTTTCCCTGCTGGGTTAGGTTTCTGCTTGTGTAATAAGCTGCACTGGCTATCCAAGGATATCCAACTAGAGCTGGCAGGAGCAGGCTGAATGGCCAAGGTGGGTAGGAGGGGAGCAGAACTGGAGGTGGTCAGTTAGCAAGGGGCTGTTAGATTGGCTCACCCCATCCCATGGCAAGTTCCAGGTTATAAAGACTGGTCTAACTTCAGAATGAGAGCAAGGCCTAACGCTCACTGAAAAAGTGGCCAAACGAGCACAAAGTAAACTGGGACAGCTGCAAAATCTCGCTTAAACTTTCAGTGTCACACGACAAGAAAGTGGCAGGCCTGAGAACAAAATCTAAGAGTCCCTCTCATGGGCCTCCCTCTTGCTTTAGTCTTGTCTCCCTCTTCAACCAGGCTGTGGTTTCTCTGCTGACTGCCAGCAAGCCTTCCAGCTGTGCTAACTCCAGCAGTGAGGCTGACATCCGTTTGCTAAGAACTGGCCTGAGACCAACAGCTCCTTTTGTATCTCCCCACAGTCATTACTACTTCTTCACTATTGACTTGGATGAGATTCAAACCAGTTGCCTGTGGGTGAAAGGTTCCCTCTCCCATCATGAATTCCACGCTCCCTCTTCTCCCTCGCTTCCAGCTGTCACCTTCTACCTTGTCTCTCTCTCTCTCTCTCCCTCTCGCCCTGTGGCTCTCTGAGCTTCTTGAGCATTTTCAGGTGTCCCACAGTTCCAGCTCCTTGTGCCTATAACCAGCCACCTGACAGCTAGTCCTTTTTCTTCTGTACTTCCTTCTTAAGTCTGTTTCTCTTTACTCTTGAGCTAGCCTGCTCTTACACTGCTTTTCCTCTAGTTTCAGCATCACTGGCATCAGTCTCAATTTCTATGACAATCCAATCTAGCCTTCTGTCTCTTGGTCCCAGTTCACTGTCCCCATTTCACTGGATTCAGTGTAGCCATTCCTTCTGGTTCCTCAGCTCTTAGTTCAAGTGCTACCTGCTCAGCTTCCCTCTAAGCTTCTAGCTTTGAGATGAAGAAATGAGCTACCAAGCTGAAAAGACCAAGATTATGAGTCATTGGATGTTCCAATGGAAACAGAAGAGATAAGGCAAAGTGGCTGGACTGCAGTGAGTAAAAACAACAGGGTGTATCCAAGGGGAGGAGGTTCTGTGGTTCCACCTTGCTTGCTGAGATACAACACCAGTTAGCCTCAGTGCAAATCTATGCAAACTCATTTTTTTTCCTGGAACCTGAGCAGCTCAAGGCTGCACTGTGATGTAGACACAGCCTTAAGCTGACACAAGGTGGCCTCTATCACAGAATGAAATAGCATACGAGAACAAGCAGTTACCTCCTCTCCCTGAACACAAAATCATTCTGTTCTATTATCAGTCATGACGTCCATGTATGAGCACATGCAGGTGCATATATAGCAATCCTCTTTTTTCAATAGGCTTGAGCCACACTTTCCTACCTCTAGTTTTTCATGGTAGAAAGATCAGACCATCTTCTCCACCCTTTGTTCATGGCCAAGGTGGCCTACAAGGACAGCATAACATTCCCCATCAGTTACATTCTAGCCCTTTGAGCACTTATGTTGGATTCTGGTTTTGTTTTCTGAATCATTGCTACATGGTGTCTAAACAGGAGTCAGTAGTCTTATCAGAAAAACTGACTTCATCTCTCACCAGTAGTCTTATTATCAGGAAAACTGACTTCACCTCTCACCACTCAGTTCACATTTATGTGTGCATGGTATTTTAGCCAAAGGGACAAAATATTCTAGACTATAATTGAGCTATTCCAGTTGTAATTAAAAATATATATGTTTCAGAAACAAATTCATCATCAGTAAGGCTCCACCTACAATTAAATTATTTAAATGTGTAGATGTGCTGAGTATCTTCATTACCATGCATAACTTGTTGCAAAGACATTTTGTACTTTTCATTCAAGAGAGAAAATATGAGGGTTATACCCTAATATTTCAACGTTTAGATGCGATTTAAGTGAGTGCATAGCCTAATTTAGAAATCAAATTCAAGGTAGGTATATGCTTCTTTTTCTGGACTGAGGACCCTATGGCACACAGCTAGACTTAACAGATATTGATATAGAATTATAAATATGTAAAGGTTGTCAGGAGGATGGAGCCAGGCTCTTCTCTGAGCTGTTCAGAGATAGGACAAGGGGCAATGGGTGCAAGCTGGAACACAAGAGGTTCCACAGAAACAAAAGGGAAAACTTTTTCTCTGTGAGAGTGACAGAGCACTGGCACAGGCTGCCCACAGGGGTTGTGGAGTCTCCTTCTCTGGAGACATTTAAAACCCACCTGGATGTGTTCCTGTGTGACCTGCTCTAGGTGGTCCTGCTCTGGCAGGGGGTTGCACTAGGGGAACTTTCGAGTCCCTTCCAGCCCTTAACATTGTGATTCTGATTTCAGGAGTTGTGTCACAGTACTTCCAGTGAAGCTTAAAATTCCCTAAGCCAGGATTTCAGGACTGGGAGGAAGGATTCTCAAGCAAACCCACTCACCCCTTCTAACATTCTGTTTTGAAACCATAATTTTAGCTTAGAGTAACTCTACTAAAATAACACAAATTCCGGATTTAATTAGGCAGAAACAATTCCCTTTTCTAACACACATTAGAGAGTTCCTTAAGAAGCATTAACTTTGGAGTAACTCTACTAAAATAACACAAATTTCAGATTTAATTAGGCAGAAACAATTGCCTTTTCTAACACACATTACAGAGTTCCTTAAGAAGCATTAACTTTACTCCTTTAAAAGAAACTTGAAGTATCAAGCACACTACAAATATAGGAGATGAGATTATGCAAGAGGGAGGTCACCTCCTGGAGCACTTGCTGTTCTCTCGCCTTGCTTGTTTCTGGAAAGTTAAGTTCTTCCTAGCAGAACTGGCTCCAGATCAGAACAGACTCCAGTCCCTCTTGGATATAGACATCCCACAAGTTCATACACTAGTTATGTGGTCTTTGTAGCATATCAGCTGTATATAAATAATCCCCAAACCAAAGATTAACATGGGAATCTTTTCTAAAATCAAATTATAGGTTATTCTCATTTAAAGATTAATTGTGTTAGGGCATAGCACTTTGTTGCTTTAACAATTTCTAACTTCAATAATATTTAATGTTGTATACTACATTCTTTCTGTAACAGAAAAGTTGCTATATGAATGAATACACCAAGTAGTTATTGGGATAATTACTAAGACAAATACAGGTCAGACAAGGTGCTGACCAAAAACTATGTTACAAAGGCTTCCCTTCAAGCAATCTCAAAGAAAAAGCTTTTAAAAAAGATCAATTTATATATTTTTTTCATTTAAGTTAGGAATCCTTGTACTGCTAAAAAAAGTTCTCTGTTAGTAATACCTGAACTATGTTACAAAGGCTTCCCTTCAAGTAATCTCAAAGAAAAAGCTTTTAGAAAAGATCAATTTATATGTTTTTTTCATTTAAGCTAGAAATCCTTTTACTGCTAAAAAAAGTTTTCTGTTAGTAATACCTATACTTGCTCCATTTCTCTAGTATGGGTGTGTGTATAGAATTTTTTAAATTTTATTTTAATGCCCATTGCAGAATACAAGTACATATTAAAGGTCACATTAGTCTGAGATGAAAGGAACACAGATGATGAAACAAACATTTCAGCAAGATCTGCAAATCATAATCTCAAGGAGGCTTAAATCATGACTACTCACATACTTCAATCCACACAAATTGCATCTGTTTAAACCTTAGGAATTATCATTTTGTAGACTGTAAGCATAGTCCTCAAAAGAGGCCCTATCCTTTTGCTCAGCAAAACTTCATGAGCCAAAAAATCCTTTAAAAAAATAACTCATATATGATTGAGGGGTTAAATGAAGCAACTGTTAATAAATCCATCCAATTTATGCCAAGCAGAAGCCTTATGGTTCATCCTTATAATTACCATATATTTCTCTGGGTAGGTCCTGTCTGCAGTAACTGATAATGGTTTTTCCAAAATCCAGTCAGGTTATAAAAAATTTTATCTGACACAAAGAATAATTTCAACACACTATATTTCTTCAGGACATATGCTAATTTTATAATAAAAGCAAGGGCTTTTGGCTCAGTTTGCATTCACTATAGCCAGTAAAACTTCACCTTGCCTCAGTGAGAGCACAATTGGACCCTTTCTGCAACTAAAATGGCAAATTATCATCCTGTTAAGCAGCATTCAAGATAGTAATTGTTGTTTTGCTAAAACTTGGCAAATACTATGAACAGCTCAAAGAGTAGCAGCTGTATTAATATATTAGGCACTGTTTTAGAAGAGTAACTAGAAGGAGGAAATTAAGGCTTCTATGTACTACATGCATGGCATAATGAAAAACTTTTTGCTAAGTTTGTACCCATTCTGTGTTCACGTTTGTAAATAGTTTCAAATTAGTAATGTTATGATTAAATGTTTGCCCAACAAATTAATTATTTTGGTACTTCAGGAACAAAATGGACTTACAAAAATGTGATTTATCTGATCACAGCTAAATATTCCACATCTCACACTAAAAAAAACCCACTGCCTCTGAAGCTAGAACAATGTGAAGTAGCTAAGGCAGCAATAAAACTGCCATGACCATGTAGGACTTCCTCTCACAAATATGAAATATGCAGTGTAAATCTCTAAAGACAAATAGCATGTGAAGAATAAAAGCCCTCTGGTAATGTTCATGGATGTAGCAGCTGATCCTTTGAGGAACTGCCTTTTCTGTTGCTTTCAGGGGGATTATTCAATCCACAGGTTTTCAGCCTGGGAGCTCAAGTACTATGATTTCTGGCTAAATGGACAGTTTCAGATTTTTCTTACACCAAAGATTAAGTGAAAACGTAGGTACTTACACAGTAAAATGATAGATAAAACACTTCCATCCACTGGGCCTCTCCAGGAAGTTGTAGACATCTCTCTGTGTACTGGTTTTAGCTGAATATCGGCTTTGGAAACACTTGGTGGTGCAGGACTTGCAGATTTCACTTTCTGAGAAGGCTGCTGCCTTTGTGCCTTCCTCAGGGTCATGGGGAACCCCACATCCATTATTCTCCAGGTTTTCTGGATCTGGTGCCACAGAAGAATACTGCATATTGCTTAAGCACCCTCTGGCTTCAAACAATGCTGCAGATTTCCTATTTCCATTCAGGCTGCTGAGTTGGGAAGTGGAGCCTTGAACCTCTCCACAGAGGTTATACATCGGGTGTCCAACAGTTTCTCCACTATCACAAGACATTCTGTAACAGCACGGAGGTGTAACTAACACTGATCAATATTTAAAATCACGAAGAAGGGATTGTATGTCCTCCCTGCCCAGGGTGTTCTCCAGCAGCTGATAAGGTGACTTTCCGCTGCTATCACGGAGTTTCTCTGTGACAGAAGTGTGAGCTGTCAGCCTGTCACCTGCTGTCACTCACAGCCTCTGAAATTAGATCAGAAAAACATATTAGACAATGACACACTCTAGACAACAGAAGCAACAGGAGGCTGGGAAAGGAAAGAGGTTAAGACTTCTGGAAGAAGACAGAATATTAAGATTTAAAGTTATGTTTGTTAAGAAAGAAGCTTAAAACTATTTAAATAGTGCAATACAGCAGCAGAGTTGCCTTAAGAGCTGATCCTATTATATTATTTTAAGCCAAGTAGCTCTTGAAATGTCCTAATGAGAGGTGGAACTGTGACTATTTCCTCAACTTTATAAACTTGCTGTTGCCTGAAACACACCTCATCAAGGTTTTGAACTTGAACACCTACATCTCAAGAGAACTCGAATGTCCGTGACAGAAAGATTTTAAGACTTGAATAAATTGTTTCAGTCACCTGAAAAGGGATCTGATTTCACAGTCCATGGGACCCGATTTCACAGTCCATAGGACCCAGGAGCAATTTTTCTCAAGCGTAAAAAGGAGGATGCCACTAATGCTAACTGTCCCTGGGAGGCTAATATTTTTACAAGAGAAAAGATCAAAGACTTGATTCTTGATTTTCTTCAAGCCATTTAACGTTTCCTGCTAAGTGTTAGTCTCAAGCAAGCACCTTGAGAAAACAGAATAGAAAATAAAGCTCTAATAGATCCATGTATATTACATTGGGCAAACTTACACTGCTGCTCATACACAGGTACTAGCAGCAACATTATTTTGTGAGGTTGAGAGCAAATGTCTTTCTGAAGTGTCATTTTTTTGTACAGCCTCATTTCTTACTGTTTAGAAAAGTTTCCTTATTTTAAAACATTTAGCTACAATCAAAATATGAGAATATCAAAAGTATCATGAGACATGACTCCAACTGCCAAGCACTGCTGATGTTAATGTCAGAATTACTTCTGTAATGTCATATTTTAATGTACTGTGTTATCTGCAATAGAAAGCCCACATGCCTAGGAGCTGCAGCTAACTGCTCCTCTGTCAGAAGAGACTCACACCCACATTTTGAGTTACTTTAGCCTCAGCAGAATAGAGCAATGTAGAGAGAAAACTCAACGTTCACCCTTTTTAAATGAAACCTATTTTTTATTGTTCCTTAAAGATCTTTATGCATCATGGATGAACTCCCATTGCAGTACATCTGAACAGAGCCCTCTAATTTACTTCACAAAACATTTACATGGAGTATTTACAAAATATTTACATGAACTTGTTACAATGTGCTGTTTTCTTAACACTGGTCATGGTAAGGTAGACTGGTGCAGTTCTGTGTTAGTCCTAGAGCAAACAAAGAAACACTTCCTCTCTTTCATCAGCCTCTTAAAAATGAAAAGCTGGAAGGACCAAAGATGAAAGTTAAGCCATGAAAGCCTTGCATCCAAGTTATTGTAGAAGAACACAAGGAATACCTATGAGAAGTACACTCTCTCTGTATCATTCATTTTAGGGTGCTGAGGCTACCTAGAGAAGTACTTGTAGCAAAGGCTGGCTACCCAGCAGTCTCAAACAAAGCCACCTGAAAAACATTTGCTAGCCTGCTTAACCAAAACAGGAGAGCCCACGCAGCCAGACACGAAACACAGAAAAACCTGAAACCTGTTGGCAAGCAATACCTACTTTTCTCTTGTCACATGCTCTTCTACCCCTTCCCTTTGCTGCTCCCTCAGCTCCACAGCAGACTCCCTGAAGAGGTGGAAGGAGAAGAGCTGCTGCCTGGCTCTGCCCCCAGCTTATCAAGCCCCACGCTGATTAAGGCAGGGTCCCTCCCACCCTTTTATCTGCCTTATATGGCTGCCCCTGCAAAAGGCAGAGGAAGAGCTGGGGAAGAGTTTTTGACAGTTTCAGAGAGGAGTTACTTCTGCTTCCTCCTGTTGTCAAAACCAGCAATCACAAGCAACAGCTTAATTTTGCTGGGGAGGGTCCTCCTTCCCCTTCTAATCCTTTTCTTATCTGCATACGCTTAATTGCAATGGGTTAAAAGTGGCATTTCCTCACTGCACAGCTTTTAAAAAATTGAATTAGGTGTTACTTGGAGCTAGCTGGAGGCTCTCTTATTGAGCAAGTCTAAACAGGCAGCTTCAGTTGTTTGTTTTTTCCCATCAAAGTTTTGGCAAAACCAAAAGCAGCACTTCATTATGTTGCATTAAGTCATGGAAAATTGGAGTTTTCTCCTGTCTCCTGTTGTTGCTTTTCTGAACTATGGCTCTTTTTTTTTTATTTTTATTTATTCATTTGAGAGGAAGAGAATCCCAAACATAACCATTCCAGCATCAAACTCATTTTGCTGTTCAAATTCCTAATGGAATGAGAAAGTTAATACTGATACGTCACTGTTGTTCTCTCTTTTGTAATAGAACTTGGACTGTTGCTTCAAACACCAGCACTCTGAACATGAGTTGCTTCCCACTTTTCCATAGTCACGTGGGTGGGAATGAAACAGAGGGAACCATGTCATCCTTTGTTCTGGCAGTGGAGGAATGTTGCCATTGTACATAGTCTTCAACTTTTATCATTATTCATGGAGCTAAGACCTCTCATTCCTCGGAAAGATTATTGCAGAAAGCTACTTTCTTAATTTCTCAGTTATATTTCCATACCTCTGAAAAAAAACACATGCTCCTAGTTCCTTTCTTTTTCTGCTAAATGTAGTCTGATAGTCTTATGCTTTTACTTCTCTAAAAATCAGCCCCTCCAGAACATAGTCCTTGGATGTTGTGTGGCTCAGTTTATGCTGTGCACAGAATACAGTATTTCAGAAAGTTCTGGAGGTGAGCCGTTGAGAGGACTAATACCTGACTGGAGCCACAGAAATCCTTCTCCAGGTTCTCCATGCTTCTTCCTCGAAATGCCTTCTGCATCAATTAATGCTTTTATACTCTGCTGTATTAACCTTTCCAGACACTAGTTCCCTAAATGCAGAAATTGCTCTCTATTCTCACCTCTGACCTCTCTTGAATAGAGTTGTTCAAGCTCTAAATAACTTGTCAAACTATATAGGAAAAAATAAGCATTTAAAACAAAACCCAACCAAACAACAATTACCTGGGATATTTCAAGGTTTAAAATAAGTTTCCTTTGAGGTAAAAGTAGTACCCAGCCTTACTGAAAACACAGAAACTCAACATAACATCAGCAGGTCTGAAACCACTTTAGAAATAGAGCCCAGAGTATCTGATTCCTATTTCTAGATCAAGGAAAAGATGATTTAGTGTTAAGAGTTTATTAGACTGAACTGAGAAAGACATGAACTCATTCTTTCACATGCACCCCACCCCTTCAAATGTTATGTATCACATCGCTGGGTCACATTCTCAAAAGGCAATTACTCACCAAATTTATGACTTCTGTGAAATGGAAATGCATGATTTCTGAAATGTCAAACTGCTGAAGTTTTCACTGGTGAAATTATATGTGCATATAGTGGCCTGCAACTGCGTACATACAAAAGGGTGGCTTTTATGGAGGGGCTCCCTTCTCATCTCATAGTTAATCCTGATGTACTTGATGCAGCCCACATGCTCAGATACCATGTCTACCCTGCACCAACAGCACTGGGCTGAATGAGCATGATAACTTACAACCAAAAGTCCAGGATGGGGAGGCACAGCCCATCCTGTCTGGTTTTGAGTTGCAGATTTGAACCCCTTCTTGACAAGGAGCCAGTTCTTGAGAAAACTACTCTAAACACAGGACCAAAGTGATTTTCCATTGATGTCACCATCACTGTCTCCTCTGGGAGGTGGTATTTTAGAAGAAAAGTGTTAATCAGTCATGCAAGAAACATAAAGGATGACTGCAAAGGACAAAATGCTAACCCTTGCTTTCTGCTTGAGCTTCCCAGCCTGGTGAGCCAAGCCAATGGTCTTACAAAGGATTGTAAACCAAAGCTTCTGTGGGTAGTTAGAGATCTTGGAATGGGGTGTACATAGACTTGAGCTTCACGTTCACACAACAGTCCCCACTGTGCTTTTCATTTTTGAGCTGCAGATTGAATATGCAGATTGAATATACCTGTCTTGCTAATATGTTAGGTAGTTTACTTGTCTGCAGAGCACTTTGCAATCCATGTAATGTGCACCATGAATACCATTATTCTTCTTCACAAGGACAAGATGAAGATAAATTAGATTATCATGACTTGTGTACTATGATACTGGAAAGATAATACACAAAAAAAACCCATCAGATTTTGACACTGAGCTTCCATTCACTCCCAAAAGCTTGTCAAGTAAAATATATGGTAGTATTTTACTACACAGGGGAAGATCTGAAATGCTAAATTGCTTTTTATGCATGTTGGCACTACTTCATTATTTTAGTATTAATATAGATACTCTGCAAAGATGACTGCTTGACCCAGAGCAGTTTCTTACACTTCTATAAATCTCTCATTTCCATGAAGGAATTGCTGCAAAAAAAATTAAGGTGATTCTTCCAGTTATGCAATTTTTTTCTCTCTGTTCAAACTTAAAATAAAATGTTTTACAAGAAAAACAAAAGAGAAAATTCAAGTTGCTCAAGAAATGTCTGAAGTTACTAATGGCTGTGATGTGAAGAAAATGTCATTCTCTTAGTATGATATATATCATATATGTGTAGATCTTACACTAGTTCTTAGTAAAAGATCTAAGCTAGACTTTATATTTTACAAGATGTTTGTAATGCTGACTCTAAATGAATTCTATCTGCCTGATGGAAATATTAATTAATTAATTACTCCACATAATCATTATAGAGAGAACTAGTAGCAGCTTCCAGATCAGTTTGTCTACCACACTTGTCCTTTTCATTTTCTGAACTTTCATCAACATTGAAAGCATATGGACTGAAATTGTCTTTTTGAAGTCTCTATTATGGTTTTCACAGGTTGGCTAAGAAGCTATTCAGCAACCTTTGACTGTAAAGATAAATAGCCAGCTTTTCTAAAATAAAAGCCTTTGGAGACATACGCACAGGAATCCAGGACTGAAACCAGCTATATGGTATTCCTCGTTTCGCTTGTTCATTTCCATTATTTTCTTTTTCTGTTACCCCAGCCATCCACTCTATCAAGGAAAACTCTGCCATTTTGTGCAACAGAAAGGGAAGAAGCGGCAGTTGCAGTGGCAGGCACAATAATGCTGTTAAGTGTTCCATGCCAAAGCTCTGGGGAACGCCGAGCAGACAGCTGGTGCGCCGGCTGCCGGGGAGGGCCCGCGGGCGCTCAGTGGCAGGCACAATAATGCTGTTAATTGTTCCATGCCGAAGCTCTGGGCAACGCCGAGCAGACAGCTGGTGCACCGGCTGCCGGGGAGGGCCCGCGGGCGTCGGGTTCAGCACCCTGGAGAGCTCCCGCCCTCCATCCCTGACCTCCCAGCCTCACTTTTACTTAATTCCCCCCAAATCTGTGTTTTAAACCACTAAAGAGCGATGGGCTAGTGTGTCCTTACACAAGGTGAGTGCATCTGTGGGGTGCTGGATGTCACTGTGGGAAGCATCTCTGATGAAAGGAAATGTGTGTGTGAACAGGGTACCAGAACAGCACAAGTAGCAGTGAAGGAGAACGGTGCTTCCAGATGTTGACCCCATAAAATGCTTAAATGTTTTGTGTGACTTGTTATTTTAAATATGCCGCCATTTATGAATACTAAAAGCTGAAATTAAAACCCTGAAAACTTCTTTGAATTAGTGCTATCTGATGCTGTTTCAGGGCTACGTGTGAAATCATGGCTTTGCTAGAGAGGTCAGGCAGAAGATAGACATGAGCAATTCAGCTCAAGTGAGACCCCACCCCATCTCTTCAGGCCGTATCAGACAGATTTGCCACCTGGCCCCCAAAATCTGCCACGACAGGCAGCTGCCTGGTCCGCTCAGTGCTCAGCCAAGTTTAGGAACAAGAAACCCATTCAAGGGCCAGTTTGGGCACCTGTGACAGCAGCACATGGTACCTCACAAGGTCTCTGTCCAGGAAGGGCAGATACAAACAGGTTTTCAGAGGTCATTGATTATAAACAGCAGATAAATCCTTAAATTATAAAGATATGAGAAAAGTGAACACCTCCTAAGGTTATATATTCTACCTCCTTATCTTGCCAAATTTATAATTGCTGTATGGTGCAGGATGAGGAAAAACGGGCAACAAAAAGAATTCTTTTTATTCATTGTTAACTCTTTGCTTTTGTACTTGCATGACACCTGTTAAATCTACTTCTAAGTCAACACTATCCTTATTTCACAAAACCTTAGTTATTAATTACCACAAAGACTTCAGATGTTAATTACCCTCAGACCATCATATTATTTCTAGGCAAGGTGTGCTACTCCTTACACTTCAAAGAAGGAACAGAGTGGTGGGAATGAATCTATCTGTCCTCTTGTTCTTACACAAGACATCAGAATTTTCAGGATTTTTATTTCTGAGTTTTTCCCTCACTTTTATGAATTCTGGTTGGTCACCAGCAATCCATTGCTCATCTCTTAATAAATGCACACATTTTCTCCTTTTGTTTTTCACTTTTGGCAAGGATGTCACGTGTGCCACTTACCTTTTTTTTATTTTTTGTGTGAAAAATCTCAGAGAAGCAAATTACTTATGTGGCTTAGCTATTGTTTGACAACCTTTCAGGACAAATTTAACTTCTCCATGAAAAATACACGTTCTGTCCCTCAGCCTTTTTGCAGGATATTACACCAATACCCTGTTGTTACTTCACGTTGTCTCCCACTACAAGAAGTGGAGGAGATAAAAGCTGGAGAATCAGAGGAAATAATTGGCAAAGGAGTATGTTTTTGTAGGAAGCAACAGTGAAAAGTATTAAATTTCATTACTTTAAGTTTCTTTATAACTTCTATTAGAGAGAGATGCTGTGCCAATGCCATTGTGGGCTGTATGTGCTACAGAAGTGTATGTCACTCTTGTTTCCACAGAGCAGAGATCTGTTTGGCTAATAGTTGTATGATAAAGACAATGTTTGGCCCAGCAAAATGAGACATAATATTCAACAGCTGGAGAAATCCAAAGCAAAAATGAAAAGGATATAAGTGAGATGTCATGGCCTCAGGCATCATTGTTCTTGACCTCATCAGGCCCTGCCATAATCACATACTGTGCTGAAACCAGTATACAAA
>NW_008610343.1:0-3924 GCF_000691845.1 Merops nubicus | reverse complement strand
AGGATTTTTGAAAGAAGAGAACCGGTAAAATTGAAACATTAAGAATAATGAGAAGTTTATATCATGACAGTGTATTTTCTAAGTTGGCATTATATGCTGATTAAGGAAATTTTGTTTATTGAATGCCAGCATCATAGAGTCTTCATCCTGTTGGCCACTTTAGGCACTCTGGTAAATGAAGCAGTGATTACATGCATTCCATGAGAGCTATTTTTCACAGTGCTGAAGCCAAATTCTACTGACCTCATGTTATTCAACCTGGACAATAGAGACCAGCTTGGTGTGCAGTTTAAGGTGTGCTTAGTCTTTAAGTTTAGTGCTCTTAACCAGGTCAGCAGAATTCTTAAATTAGAATCATAGTCTACCTTTATAGAAACCCACAGTATTTTTAATACCTAGACAAATAAGAATAAAAATGTTAAATAAATTGTATGAACTGAAACAAACTGCTACCACGTAGGGGAAAGTATCTGTTGATATGCTCATGCAGCATAAAAGGAGGGCAAAATTACTGCTTGAAATATCCAACCTATTCTACGTGATGAGGAGGTATCAGATAGCAGAAATGGAGAGCCTTCAAATAATAAGAGACAGTATAAATTCTTGTATGGTGAACCTCAACTGTTACTTGATTCCTATCTTCAATTATATTAAGTGTCCTCGTATTGTTTTATTGGGTTTGTTTAAATCATTAGTGATGCATTGGAGGAGAAGGATACTGTTATTGGTACTGAGGTTGTAACAGAATACCACTAAAAGTGGATGGTTATTACAGGTATATTTGTAAAGATTGATTAAAAAATAACTACTTCAGGAGAGGCTTTTTCCATGGCAGCTGTGTGTTTTCACTGAAGTGAGAGTTTGGAAAGGTGACAATGATCCTTGAAGGATAAGTGCTGTTGTACAATTTTAGGTTTACATGTATGAGTTTAAAAAGTCAATGAACTAATCCCATTTATTTTACCTAAAGGTTTCCACTAAGATGTATTTTTTTTCCTGTAGGCTCTTTCATACAACCTTTAATTGATTATGAAGCTGATATTAAAGGGAAATAAGCTACTCTTGCAACTCTTAATGTCACCAGTTCAAGTAACTTTCTCTTTCTGTAGTAATCTGGAGTCTGAGGCAGTAATTCTTCTGAAAAGTTCCATTCCCTCATATCCTCAGCAAGAAATCTCCTTTTTCTTACTTCTACCTCCTGTAATTTTTGTTTAAGACAACTGTCTATTACTTTCTCTGATGGTTCTAAATTCTTTACCACTTGTAGAGTATGTAACACATAGTGCAGAAGTGTAACATGACCAGAAAGGAACCATAAGCTCTTACTGAGAGAGCTGTCAGAGCCCTTGTACATGCTGGCATTTGCACTGAGAAGATGGGAAAAGAAATCACAAAAATGGAGAGAAGAAGGAAAATTACAGCAACATAATCTATGATTTAAATACATACAGTGAACACACTTATCTAACATCTCCAGTACCTTTCTGCTTATCTGTGTTTCTACATAACACGTCTGTTCTTCTTCCCCATATATTATTTTTATGCAAAACCATAGTTCTGAATAAAAATGAAGTGGCACCCAGTGTTATGCAACTGGAAATGCTTTTCAAAATGTGTGTGCACCTCAAAATAAAGGAAGAACACTTGTATGCTAAAGAAGTATACAAAGAATGTATCCTGAGGTAATTTTTTAAGACCAATTACTATAGGTCTGTGTATTTCAACAGCTAAATGGATTGTTACAGCAATAGTGTTGGGAATTTATGTTTAAATAGTTCTTCTGGGATAGAATTAAGATATTGCTCATAAAAACAAGAATCCATCCAAACATTCAGATGAAGTGCTTAATTATAAAAATACAGATTAGACTTTTTAAGGTTTGTGGAAAAACTTGGTTGGAAAAAAATTTAAATTAAAAAATGACCACAGAAATATATTAACTGAAGAGTAACATCTGGCAAAAATAGCTATAAGTAGCAGCTATAATAAACAGAAATACAGTATTTTATCTGTGTAGCAATTTTTAATAACTAGTGATGGTGCATGAAAAACTGAACATACTGTGTCTGTATTGCATTGATGGTTTGTTTCATGGTCAATTGCAGGAAAGCTGGATCTTTATTGTCTGCATCTATTTCCCTTTTTTTTTCTTTCACTCTTCAATTTCAAAATTAACATTACTTTCTTGAGTGTTATGGAGCTAACGATGATGATGAAAATAGACTTATGTCATCACAGAGAAGTAAGTGAATAGAGGAAATACTGAAGAACTAAAATATCTTGTATGCAAACCTTGAATAATTCAAACCATAGAATCATAGAATGGCTCAGGTTGGAAGGGATCCTAGAGATCATCTCATCCAACCTCCCTGCCATGGGCAGGGACACCTCTCAGCTAGACTAGGTTGCTCAAGGCCTCATCCAACCTGGTCTTGAACACCCCCAGGGAGGGGCATCCACAGCCTCTCTGGGCAATCTAACCCCAAGTCTCACCACCCTTGTACTGAAGAACTTCTTCCTCAGATCTAGTCTACACCTACTCTCATTCAGTTCAAACCATTGCCCCTGGCCCTGTTGCTGCACACTCTTGTGAAAGTCCCTCTCCAGCCTTCCTGTAGGTTCTCTTCAGGTATTGGAAAAAATCCAGGAAAAAATGAGAAATATGTTATTTTAAACAGTTTTCTTTGCACCTGCTAATAGTAGTCATGGAAGTTTGGTTTGTGTGGGTATTTTTTGTTTGTTTGTTTTTGTTTTTCTTTCCTGCTTTTATTTTCTAGAAGAAAAAGGTTGTGTTACTGGCATTACGTGCTTTGAACAAGACCTCTTCTTATGATTCTTATTTCTTTATTGTTAAAAATTCAAAGTGTCTTCTAAGTAAGAATGCTCTCTTGAGAATATACAGCCAGACTTCAGGTCCGTAAGGCTGCCTAAGTAATTGCTTAATATCTGTAAGATTCACTCCCTATCTTAAGTGTTAATGTAAACTGAATATTTATCAAACTTTACATACCAATGCTGGTCTTGATTCTGTTTTCACATGCATAAACTGACTTGCAGGGTTTCTGTCAAGGGGGCAGATGTGCATAAACTCACAGTGTTCCTCTCGCTCTTGACAATAAAACATCATTGTGAAAGCAATGTGAAGTCTGACAAATATTCTGAGAATGAGGATGTAATTTGTTTTGTTTTTCCTTGGGAAAGCAGTTATTATTTATATTGGTTCTTTCTGAATTATTTCTGAATGCATTGTATGATATTCAGTGCAATTTTATATATCATATAGTGTGAAGAATATATACTCTCTGTCTCCACAGGTGTATCCAGGCATCTTACTACCAGTAACAATCAATTATTTCAGGATAGATTCAACTTCTTCAGGCACTCAGTCCCAAATCCTCATTTGTATGACTGGGTCTTTTTCATCTCTGGATGTTTTAGCTTCAGAATTAACTTCTTGAGAAATTTAAAATTCACATAATTCAATTAATTAATCTTAGTTTGGAGCAATTATCAGACACTGCTATTAAGGACTTTTTTTACATCTTGTTTCATCCCTTTTCCACATGCTGTTCGCAATGGAATGGACATTCCATAATTCAAAATCTGTAAAATGAACAAAAATCTTGTGGATACCGGTAACTGAAAGGTTTATATTGCAATTAGCACTAGCAATTAAGCACTGTCCACCATTCCTAGGACTCCATTCTGACCAGCAATTTTGTGAAGAGTGGATGAAGAAACCCAGAGCTCCGCTGATGGGGTCACTCGTTTTGGGGCTACAAAGACCACGCAGAGACCGAGAAGTTGTATTTTAGCGTGTGACAGACACAAGCTGAGGAGCCACCAGCAGCAAAGCCCGGCCCGGCGCCCGGGGCACGGCCCTGCCCGCAGCGCGGCTGCGCACCCCAAGCCCGCGCAAATCGG
>NW_008610342.1:0-46123 GCF_000691845.1 Merops nubicus | reverse complement strand
CCATTGACCACTACTCTCTGGTGTGGCAGACCAGCCAGTTTCTCATCCACTGAACAGTCCACCCACTGAACCCATATCTCTCCAGCTTAGAAAGGAGGATGGTATGGGGGACAGTGCCAAAGGCCTTAGCAAGGTCAAGATAGATGATGTTCACAGCTCGATTCATGTCTACTTTTAAAATTCAAGGGTAATTGCTTCAAGAAAAGCTTAGTTGTTTGGATGGCTTGCAATATTTAATTCTAAAAACCAGAAACAAGGAATATGTTCATGTGACCATTTATATTTGGTTTACAGGAAGTAAAATAAAAGGAAAGTGACCTAATTCCAGTCATGGTAAAATGTTACAATACTAGTACTCACACAGTGCTGAACATTTCTGGCTGTAAACCCATTGTTGGAGTCTATTGACTTTTGCTGCATGTGTTACAACTGAAGTTGATCACGACTGTGGTTGGTGTCTCTTCAAAAATTTATGTATGTTTTTACTGAGCTTAGACATATGGGTATTTTATTTGGTACCTTTAACTCAAGCATTTCAGCAGTCTCACGGAAAGCAGGTATTGATGGAAAATCTTCAACATACCTATTCAGAAGGGAAAGGTTTAAAAAGAGAAAGTCAATATGTAGGCAAGCAAAATCAAGCAAATACCTTCATGCACTATCACTTCAATACTCTCAATACTCTCCTTATATGCTATATCAAATTGAGGTCTTTAAAACAGTTGGAGAGCAGTGAATACTGGGGAGGGGAATTTTGTGATTTAAAAAAAAATGTGTTTCTATTACTGGAGTGGATATTTTGGTCTAATGTCTATGATATACATGAAAATAGAGGAGAGTGTTTTGTATTTGATCTTAGATGGCCAAGACTTGTACTACTGTTGGGCAAGGATCATTCTTCTGAATGATAAATGGTGGTAAAGGTATAAGAGGGCACATTATAAACCCACTTTATTACTAATGCATGCTAGTACTGAGCTTGCAGTCATGCTACACTTCCCTTTACCCATAAGCTGTAAAGGTGAGTGAAGGAAGAGTTTGGTCGGCAGTAACCAGCAACAGGTATTGACATGCATTTGATATACATGGTTGCCCTTCCTAGTCACCAAATCTCAGTAACAAGTGTGTATTTAGCATCATGTGTCTTACAAAATATAGAATATATTCACTTTTTGCTTCATTATCTATTTGGACAGACATACGTGGTGATAAGACCTTAATTCGGCAGTTCTGCTCAGCTGAGCATGTCTGCACTTGCTGCCTGTATTCCTCTCAGCTTTGTTTCCTCTGATCAAATTGCAGGTGTGGAGAGCTGTTTTCTTTAAAGGCTCTGTCTCCTCTGGAACACAATTTCAGATTAAAAAAAATCTCAATCAGGAGGGAACTTTAATGTCAATTTCTTTAACTAGGGAAGAAAAGTATTGGTCTACCTACTAAGTATAAATGGACCAGTCATCAAAATCTTTGGGTTTCCTGGCAAAACACAGAAGTACATTTTGGCTTGATGTTTGTACAACATTCCTTCTGTCTTTTCTATGAATAGGACAGAAAAAAGGGCAAATCACCTCTTATATTGAACTCTGTTTAGGTACTTCATGTCTAGAGTCAGAACATATTTTTTCAGCAAAATGAAATGGATGAGCACAATGAGAAAGGGAATAAAAATCACATTGTGTTTAATCCAAGCTCTTATTTATTTTATGCAATGCTCTCTTTCATTCCATTATTTAGAGCAAACATTAACAGGATTATGGCTCTAATTCTCTTTTTCACTATAGATGGTTTGGAGGCACTGCCTCATCCCAGTCCAGAGCTTTGACCACCTGTACACACAAATACACTGGGCTAGGCCAGCTGCTTGGAGCACGACAGTTGATTTTGTTCTGTTCTCCTTCAGTCCTTCCCCTGCATTACCAGGGAGGACAAGACAACAGATACAGTAGGCACGGTTTGGCCAGGTGACACAGGGAGAGCTGAGAATTACAGACTGGCGTTTCTTAGACAGGAGAGCATTTGAGCTTCATGCCACAGAGGCATCCTGTGATCCAAAGGATACCAGGGAATATGTGGGGATGGTGTACACTCAAGTGTCATTCTAAAAGGCAGAGAGACTATGGCAGGACAGGTGGCCAAGGACAAGGATGTCAATATGCCATAGTTCAAACATAACCCCTATTTTTTATATACACTTATGATATTCCCACTCTTAAAGAGCAATTACTGTACAGGTTAACTGGTTCTTCTGCTGACTCTTAGATGACAGAAAAGTGTATCAAGTTGTCTATACTCACAGCTGGAGAAGACAGTAGGATGTGATTGACATGGCTTCCCATGAGGGAGTGAAGAAGTAATCCAGAGAAGCAGGTTTATTTGCCCTGGCAAGAACAAGTGTTGCTTTAAGTCTTGGCACCACTGAACTCAGATCCTGGTGTTCCCAGTAGAAGAGGACTCCCAAAGTGCATTAGGCAGTGCGAGCACAAGGACATGCCAGATGGTCTGAACTTGTCTGTCTGCCCAGTTTATATTACTTTCAGGATACATGAAAGGAGTAACATTTAACATGGTGATTCCTGTTTCATTGATCATGCAGTGTAAAATCATTCTGTTTTGGTGAGCAAGTCTAACATTTTGGAGTGATGTGTGGGCTTAGGCAAAAGCTGTGTCCAGTGTGCCTAAAACCATAAAATGGCTCTAGGTAGAATAAATTTCTGCTGCTTCATACTGACAGAAAACCAAAAGATTGGACAATCCACCTCCACCAAGCACCCGGGACATCTTGGAGTGTAATTTTTCCACAGCCACTGGGAATGCTGACTCTTGGATGAAGGTGTTGAGCTCCAAACTGTGTGTTACCCTGGCAGAGGAGAGTTGGGCAGCAGTTTTCCCAGAAAAACCAGGATCAGGAGGGCAACCAGAGGAGTGAAAAAGTATAAGCCTGTCTTTTTGTGAGTTAGAAAATGTAAAGAAACTCTCTGACAAGGACATGCAAAAACAAATGGCATAGGAAAGTGATGAACTGGTGAAAGACTACTGGTTATCAAAAAATAAAAACATCATTAGTGGAAAGGACATATATAAGATTTTCCATTTAATGAGATTGATATGAATATGAAACAGAAGTTCAGGATATGCAGTAGTATTTTTATACATGTGTTTTCAGAGACAGTAGCAAAGGAAACTCTGCCTCAATCCTAGTGAGAAAAGTGACTTTTATGTTATGAAGAGATTTCGAGTTTCTGCAGGCACTGGGTGAATTTCACTATGAAGATTTAGCAAAAACCTTATAGGTGAAAGATTGGTTTTATTTAAAGAAAGCTGAGAGGAAAATGAGACTTTCTAGCCATCTTTAACAAATCCCAAGAGCTCCTTTCCCTGTTGAATTGATTTCTGTGGAAAAAGTGAGAAAATGTTTCACTTAATGATACAAGAGGGTCTGAGAGGAGAGAGCTGGTCAACCAAGGAAGAAACTGTACTATTTGATTTGAAAAAAAGCCCACCATTCACATTTAAAAAAAGATTCCTGTAAGTTTCAGTATGTAGGAAGAAAGACTCTGTAAGTAAAGAAGAGATAATAATTGTGAAAGGTAAATGTTTCTGTTATTTAGGGACTTTGTATTTATATGGTTTTTAGTAAGCTTCAGTACAAAAATGGTAATAGGATCTGTTGAATACAGTAATTTTAAACATGGAGATTAAACCCCCTTTTTCACTTTAAGGGAATCTTTCACCATCTGAAACAGACATGACAGCTGAAACGATTGTACTTCATGTTTAAAGACAGTCTCTTAAAACAGCACATCGTACTTATCATCATATTAAGTGGCAAAGGATATTCCGTAACGTGCTTGTGTGAATTTTAATGAGAGATGTGTGTTAACATGGTGGTTCAGTTAGAGGGCACTTTGCACTTTAGAAACAAAAAAATCCTATAATTTTTTTTGCAGCAGAATACTGACCCTATTGAATTGGCTGTATTTAAAGAGGTATCTTGACCATACTAGAAAGAATTATTTAGGAGCCACTAAACAGCATAGAGCCTGTTCTTTCTCACCTGTAACTGAATTGTATTCTGAAAAGTATAGGTGACTTCCTAATTAGGTTTGTGGTGGCCAAACACAATCCACAACATCGGTACTTCAGCTGCTGAGATGAGCCAAGACATAGCCTTTTTCAGTTTATGAATTACCTGAAGAGATTATTTCAGATAAAGGTCTTCGGTCTGTTCCTGAAGAGTTTCAAATACACCTAAGGAGAAATTCAGTAAAACATACTCTGTCTATCACTTATCAGCTAACAGTATCAGATAGTTTAGCAGAACGGTTTTGCAGACGCTTTCAAAGGGCTCTAGAGAAAAAAGAAAATCAATGTTCTGCCATACAAAAATAATTCCAGCAAAGTTATTTCTCAAATGTCAGATGTGAATTAGTTTTGATTTATTGGATTGTGTTTTAGCAAAACAACCAAGAAAACAGTAGAGTAGATACATTTTAAAAAATATGTATACATGCCTTGACTAAGGAGTAAATTCAGGGAAAGATGGGTTTGGGGCGGGTGTGTGTGTGTCGTGGTGTGTGTTGCAGTCCATGTTTTCCATGCATGATCCATGCTGGATTTTGATCCATGCTGGATTAAAATGACAGATAATGAAGAAATGGGATGATAATTTGCTCCAGTGCAGAATCTTCCAGAAAGAGGACAGATTTGCCAGAGCTGAGGATGTTTTTAGAAAGGGAAAAAAGGGATACATGTATTGTCACAGAGTCATGAAGACAAATACTAACATTTTGATCTGGGAGACAGTAAAGATACTTCTGGACCAGGAATCAATGGTTATAGTGAAATACAGAACTTTGCAAATTCAATTATATGAACACTTAAAAAATCTAATTCTATATAGCTCCTTCAGTGTTATTCTAGTGTGATTACACAAAGTATAGATAATTTATATATACATAGTGGGTAATTACAGTATACATGAAACATACAACTCCAGTGGTTTTCATTTTCATCCATGTCACCTCTGTTTTTACAGGACATTACTGTTCTGAAAGGAGCCATTCTGTGAGGAAACCCTGTTACAACAAACACCAGAGGAGAAACACCCCACTGCCTCCAAGGGCCTGACATTTGTTTTTTCTTACCTGTCTGCTTCACGTAATTTAAAGTGAACATTATTGTGACTTATGGTGTATGACATTCCCTCTATATATGAACTGTAACCAGTCCCATTAGCAATCTTATAAGTTAACTAGTCATCACTTTACTCCCAAGAAATTTCTGAACATAAAAAAACACTTCTCTTTGTGAAATAGCTGAGTTTTCATTTTTCATTAAGAGTCAGTCACAAAGGAAACTAGAGGCATCACTATGTTGTCTTTAATTTTAAAAAGTGCTCAGCAGACAAGATTTGACATTTATTAACCCTAAATAAAAAAAGCAGCATCATGAACTGGAAGCCTTAAATGTCATCCTTCGGGGTTTTTTTACCCTGAAGTGGTAGGAAAGATATCTTCCAAAGACTAAACAGCAGTTTGCCACAGGCAAACAAGTGAGGTAGAGTGCAAGGGATCTTCTGTCATTGTTATTACTGGTACCTTACGTTTCCTGTCACATCTTTTATCAGCCTGGAAGACTGATCTGTGCTATTACTGAACATGATTGTTTTTTAAAATTAATTTTTCATGACGCTTACTTGAATGTTAAGCCATTACAAACATAAATTGTATTTAATAATTATGCTAAACATGCATGTAAATGTCACACAACAAGCAGAAATGTCCAAGAAGCAATTTAAAGCACTATATTGGTTTATTATAAAACATGATAATGTCTTATACGAGGTTAAAAATGTTGTGTTGAGTGACCCTGAAAGATTTACTAAACCAAGGGATAATGGTTTTTGAAATGATAAGTTAGAAATAAAAGAAAATTATAACTTACACACCAGAGTGTTGTGTTTGAGATCCTTTGTAACAGGGAGATATGAGCACTGAATCATTTGATGCACCCAGCTGAAGGAAATAAATACTGTGATCAAATTAAAATCTGGAAAAGTAAATATGAATATTTATGAGCTATCTGGAAGGAAGAATTTGCCCTGTGATGAAAAATATCATTACTTGCTACATTAGTGTAGTAGGTTTTGTAGGTTGCTGTCACTTTAATGTGTATCTACTTGCCTGTTTAATACATGGTTATCTGGAGAGGATAGATCCTCCTTCCCACAAGAACAGGAGGATGTGATGCTTTTACAGAGACATTTCTCACAAATGAACTCTGTAAAAGGTACATTGGCATGCTTTATGGCCACAGCTCTAAGAAGAGAAACTTTGCAGACCAACAAAAGAGGGGCCTGGGGAATAGAAAGAAATGCTTTCTCTCATATGGCACCATCAAAATTGTATCAGAAGGTAAATTAAAAAAAAAAAAAAAAGAATTATTTCTAGAAATCATTCATCCTTAATGAGGGTAACCATAGCCCGAGTGGTTTTTTGACTTTGTAACATCATAGAAATCACTGTTTTTAACTGAGATCTGTTATTCTCTGAGACAGCCTTTCTCTAACCACTACTGTAGAGAACAGTGTGTCTTGAAAGGCTCTTGGAGGAATATATTTTACCAAAATTTTCATATGTCCAATCTCCCTTTTGGCCTTTCACACAAGATACACAACCTGGTGCAGCAGAGGTCTGATGTGGTGATGATAGGACTGATTGTAGGCAAGAAGCCAGATAGATTTTTTTTTCTATATTTAGGCATTATTTTTATATGAGCAGACATTACAAATGTTTCAATTTTAGTCTATCAGTGTATTAAATTGTCTGAGTTGTCAAAAATGTTGGTCACTAGTACTGAAAATGAAATATTTAAAAATTATCTTGAATTAGGGAAACAAATCTTGAGCAGTGAAGTACTCCAAAAAATAATGTTTACACTTGAAATCTTGGATCTGAGACTTCACCTCAAAGTTTGTAAGGAAGTACTCATTAGAACTATATGTCAGATATTTGCTTTAGAAATCCACTGTGGGATTCCTGATGCTGAAAGTAGCCTGAAGTTCATAATTTAGAGGGCAGAAGTGAAATCCTCCACAGTCCTAACTGTGTTTATGGTTCTACTCATAGCCACATCTCAAGGCCTTCCTCAGCAGCAGTTATAACATTGCCCCACAGTGGTGAACTGTTGCTCTCCTGGAGGTGATAATTTATTGTCAACACCATTGTTGCCTTGGAAGGTTAAGTTTCTGTGTATTTCTGTATTTTATGGCTTTATAAAGGTTAATCTAACCCCTGCTCTAAAAAGAAGAAAATTTCTTGACTGACAAATTTTGCCTATTGTGCTATTCATGTTTCATTTTTATAGTTGGGAGTTCAAGCCAATGCCACAAAGTAAGAAACTGAAGTAGAACACTGTTTAAATTTCCTCTGGCTATTTAGATAGGTAGGGACAAGCAAAGGGTAATAGCACTTTATTTGCAACACAAACAATACATTTAAGAGGATAATACAGAGTTTCTAGATTACCAAATTATGGCAGCATGTTTAATGCTTCAGTGATAAAACAATTCATAGTGCTACTTTATAAATTGATTCATTGTAGTAATGTACATGGTTAGTCACAGAACTGAGCTTGGGGTTAAGGAACTCTACTCCAGATCAGAGTTTACTGCAGTCTGCACTGTTGTGTTAAATTAGGGTTCCAGCTTGCACTTGCATCCACACATCTGATTGTCTACATCACATGCTTATTGATTTACGCTCCAGCTAATGTCTGGAGCAAACTAGCCAATTTACCAGGTGGAGAAACATGCATACAGAAAACTGAATCCTGCCTTTTTAGGCTGGGTGACTCCAATCTCTCAACACAGGGCATAAATCTGGGGTTATTATTTGTCATAATTTGCTAATTAGTACAGATGAGAACTGCAGAACAGATTCTCTCCCACCTCATTCCCCATCAAGTGACCCTGGGATTGTGATTTTTCCTGCGGCTGTGTAAGAACAATATGTATTTTTCTTTCCATCCTTTCTCTCTGCACACCAAGTCTTCTGATTGTTACTAAGACAGCAAACAGTGACAACACAAAAGACATAAGGCTGAAATATTACCTTGCTTAACTTCTTTAGAGCATTCAGGATTATACAGGAGAAGAAAAATAACCATCAAGAGTGTTAAAAATAGTGTTGATTTCTTTTCAGATGTTTCTAACATCATAACATTTGATTCTGGAGAGAGCCTCAGGTCAACAGTGGTTTTTTTTTCCTTTCAGCTCATTTCCTGTATTCCAGTAATTTTGCTTCTGATTCTAATTAATACCAGAAAATACAATTGTGCAATTTGCAAACATTAATTTAAATATATGTCCTGGTTTGAGCTAGAGCAGAATGAATTCTGTTCAGTGATTTTACTTTTCAGCTCAGTCTTTTCTAACCGCACTTTCTGAAGTTAAAGGCATATTTTCACAGACAGTGTCTGCTTTTAGAAGAGATAACATTTGATGTTTAAGGAATTATACACTTTGGCCTATAGTTGCTCCTATAGAAACTAAAGTCACTGCTAAATCTTGAGTGGCACATTGAGGTGCCGTAAAATAAAAGTTGCACCTGAGGGGAGGAGCAAGCAGGACAGGTGACCAACAACATGTTCCATATGTATCTTATTCAGTATAAAACTGAGGGTCCAAAGGGTTAAGCTCCTCTTCAATGGCCAGCATCTGAGGACGACTCTGTCCATTCCTCTGCCTTTGATCCCAATATGTGTGTTCCTGAATCCAGTTCCTCAATCTGGTTCCTGTTCCAGTCTGAGATTTCCCCAATGCCTGCTCCACGGCATCAGTGGTGATGATGTTATAATTGCCATCACAGAGGCTGGGTTTGATATTGGGGGGAACTAATTGATGTGTATAAATATATGGAGGCTGGGTGTCAGGAAGGAAGGGGAACCTCTTCTCGCTTATGCCCTGCGGTAGGACACAGGGCAATTGTTCTGCCAATGACCAGGCCCAACAAAAACGTTACAGCCAGCAGAAAGAGAAACTTTCTGTGGAGTGCACTCCACAGAGCTTCCTAGTTCAGGAAAGACCTCCTGACTCCCTGCAAGTGGTCCCAGCTTTTATCCCCAAGTGGGACACCTGCCCTTTGTCACCTCAATGCGGGACCCCTGGGACTCATTTCCCTTCTGGCTCTCCCTGCAGGGCCGGCCGCACCCTGGGGGGAAGCTATAAGGCAAACTCACCACCTCTGTATGAAGGGCTGTGGGAATCACCCATATGTCAACCTTAATTTGGGTCTCGGGGTTCAAACCCCAGCATTTCAGCAACAGATACAAGGTGGAGCACAGGAAGTTCCACCTCAACATGAGGAAGAACTTCTTTACTGTAAGGGTTCCAGAGCACTGGAACAGGCTCCCCAGGGAGGTTGTGGAGTCTCCTACCTTGGAGACTTTTAAGACCCGTCTGGATGCGTTCCTGTGTGACCTGCCCTAGAGTAGATGGTCCTGCTCTGGCAGAGGGGTTGGGCTCGATGATCTCTGGAGGTCCCTTCCAACCCCTCACATTCTGTGATTCTGTGATTTGCCTAGTGGCCAGTTCAACCCTGACCCTTGACACTGTACTTCTTCTAAGCTCAAAATATAGTTTATCTGTCAAATCCATTAATTTTTTGTCACACAGGTTGGTGGGCCACCAAGACTATTTTGCCTGCTCCTATTGAAAACTTCCCCTTTTTCAAAAAAAAAAAAATTTTTTTTTGCTTTGCTGCCTGCTACTGCCAAAATATTTCTCAAAAAAAAGAGGTAGTTTCTGTGTAATTAGCTATCTATGCATTAGAACTTGAATCTCCAAAGTAATCAATGCCTTTTATTCCAGAGAGCCATAGAATTATTGAATTTCTGGTGCACATCTTCTTATTAAACTCATTATACTTTCACCCTTTCAAAAACACGGGGGTTGAGAATGGCTGGCAGTGTAGCCTCATTTCCAAACAGTTGCTCAGTTAGTGATGTTTTTAGCAATACAGTGTGGTGAATTGCTCAGGCTACCCAGATTATTTATTATACTTCAAAACTGTTAAAAATTTAGATGACTTTCACTAACTAACTATAGTTATTTAAAAAAAATTCTACAAAGTTGTTTGTAAGAAATTCTCCGTACACCAACAATAAATATATTTTCCAGGCATTATGCTTTATTTTTTGTGTATATCCTCTTTAATAAATGACTGATTCTATACCAGAGTGTATGTAAAATGAAACAAGCTCTGTGCCTATGTAAGTTGTGATCAGAGATACCTGGTTTTTAATTTAAAGTCTATTCTTCCTGACCTTTCAACAGAAGTGGGTTACATTTAATGACTATGTGACTCCAGAGTCTAAAAATACACCTGTAATATAGATCTGAATTACAGAATATATGGTGTCAGGTGGAATAATATTGTCCCCTTAAGACTCCATTCTGTGAATAAAAACAGGGTAACAGTCCTTTAACACCCGGGTTAGAAAACTCTGTCCTGATCAGAAATTTATTTTTTTTTTTTACCAAGAATAAAGTTTTCTCAGTGAAAAAAGAGAGTATTATTCAGTGTTCTTTAAAAAAAAAGCAATGCTTATAAATATTAAAAAAGTGAATTCAGAAAAATCCTGATTCATTACTGTATCTATGAAAATGCTTGGCTTGAGAGTGGGAACAAATTTTGTTTTCACTTTCTCATCTCCTGAGAAAGTGAGGAAGAGTGAAAGTAATTTTTATTTCTTAAAATTACACCTTCCACAAAATAATTTCTCTTTAATTAAGAGAAAGTTATGCATATTTTTCCTATCTGAAAACTAGTCAGAAAGCTGAAAAATATATAAATATATATGGAGAATTTAATCTGAATTCTTTCTCCTTTCTTACCACTAGAAGTCAGATTGTTTTGAAAATTAGATGAGAATACACCCAAAAGAGATAAAAATAACAAATCCTTTTTTTTTTTTTTTTTTTTTTTTTTTGCAACGGTACTAGAATTTCTTTGGACTAAAATAACTTTGATGCATATTTTTGTAATTATTTTAGAAGTCACTGAACACTGAAAAAGAAATTCCTTCAAAATGATTTAGGTGGATTAAATTCAATCGTAGTTCTTGTTTGTTCTCCTTCAAAAAGCAGCTGAAGGTTAGTGTCAGCCAGTAGCAAGCACCAGCAATAAAACACTTGTGCTGATATCAATCAGCTGGTGTGGATTGAAAAGTCTTCTTAGGAGAAAGGAACAGGTGGTAATGATTTGGGCAAAGTCACTCATCACTCTTGGATCTCACAGAGAGACTGAGAGTATCAAGGAAGAATGGATCTGAGAATTTTTATGTAATCAGGTAAAAAAATGGTATTGATTATTATTAAAAAAATGAGGGACTCACATGAATATCATATTTGAAGCTTAAAAAATTATTTTTATAATTTGAAAACTTGCTTTTCTAGCGATATAGTTTTCCTGGCTGTTTTGAAAATATTTTGAAGCTGCATGAGAAGTCAGTCATTCCATGGATGGTTTGTTTCAATGTTATAAATGGTATTTCATTTGAACAACAATCCAAGGGCTGGAGCAGCTCTCCTATGAGGACAGACTGAGAGAGTTGGGGCTGTTCAGTCTGGAGAAGAGAAGGCTCCGAGGTGACCTTATTGTGGCCTTCCAGTATCTTAGGGGGGCCTACAAGAAAGCTGGGGAGGGACTTTTTAGGATATCGAGTAACAACAGGACTAGAGGGAATGGGGCAAAGCTGGAAGTGGGCAGATTCAGGCTGGATGTGAGGAAGAAGTTCTTCCCCATGAGAGTGGTGAGACCCTGGAATGGGTTGCTCAGGGAGGTGGTTGAGGCCCCATCCCTGGGGGTCTTTAAGGCCAGGCTGGATGAGGCTCTGGGCAGCCTGATCTAGTGGGAGGTGTCCCTGCTCATGGCAGAGGGGTTGGAACTGGGTGATCCTTGTGGTCCCTTCCAACCCTGACAGATTCTGATCTGTTTTAGCAGAGGACTTTAGAGCCCTAATGGCTCAGCGGTTGGACTTGATGATCTTGGAGGTCCCTTCCAACCTAAAGGATTCTATGATTCTTAATGCAAATGGTTTCCTTTTATCGTTATCCCCAAAAATGAAGTTCAGCAAGTAACTCTTGACTTTGTGCCAGTTGGTCCATTATGACTAATATACTTTGTCTTCCAGATCTATTGATCTGTTCTTGTCTTTTTTTATTGTAAGTTACTTTAAAATTGTGCTTTCTGTTGTGAATATTCATTTATTTAAGGGTGTTTAGCCAGAAGCATTAAAAAAGATAAACCGCCTTTTTATTTATTTATTTATTTATTTTATTTTAAAAACTAGAGCTGAAAGGGAATGCAACACTACTTTGAATTATATTTGGTTAAGAACTGTAGGAATTTAAAATATTCCCATGGTTTGTGCAGTGAAATTTGAAGTCTATGATTTAAAATGAAGTAATTGAGTTCAAAGTAACAGAGCTGCAGAAGTGCTAAGCAGAAATAAAGCCCAGTTGTTTAGCATTAAGTGGAAAAGCATACCCCATCAGGAGAGATGAGGTAGAAGCAGGAATAAGAGAAAAAAAATATTTTTCAGTTCAAAAAAAAAGCCTAATTGTTTTGTTTAATTTTCTTTTCTTTCATTTTCTCCATAAATATTTTATTTCAAAGGCTCTTAGAATCTGGAAAACTTACTTTTTAGCACTTCAAGTTATCAGTAGGTTTTGAATTTTGTGTATCCTGTGCATCAAAGCTTCTGGAGTGCAAGCTGCGGAGTGCGTCGGATGAGTGGCAGGGGAAGATGGCACTGGTGCCTGTGAATGCCAGCACCAGGCAATGCTGAGACTGCCCTTGGGACATGCCTGGCCTTCCTTTGGGTATTATGTCTTCATTTTACTTTGCAGCATATGCTGCAGACAGCATTTTACTTTGCAGTATATTCCACTGGACTCTGCAGTCAAGCACAAAGGGATCAGTAAAGGTCAGGAGTGTGGTATTTTTGTAAGGTGTTGTACCTAGTAATCTTGGATGTGCCTTTTGGACTTTCCTTCCATTTGCCTGATGCTTTGGTAGGGAAAAGCATATGCTTTCTTGGCTCAGCCAGGTGGAGTGACCAGAAAATCATCTCCATCCTTTACACAGCCCTCTGAGTTTATCTACCAGACACTGAAAACAAGAATAGTTCTGACCGCTCCACTAAAAATTGCAGCTGGCAACATTAGTTTCCTATTTTTTTTTTTATATGAGCCTCAAGTAGGCCTCCATGGAGACAGCTTAGACACTGAGGCATGAACTAAGCTGGAGGAGAGGAGCATGGCACCCTGCCCCTCACCATGCAAGCCTGTCATGTAGTAATCACATGGCTGCCAGGGGGCAAGCAAGAAGAGACCAGTTCTATAGTCTCAGCTGTGGTCCTTTTACCAAAGCTTTCAATGGCTTGTTCCTCAAAGCCTGTCTAGTCTCAGTGCTTAGGTGAGAAATGCATGAGTGATGTTTCTTGTAGGAGCAATGTGGTATCCTGAGCCAACCCTGAGCTGGATTTATGAACTCCCCAAAGCAGTCAGAGCTCAGCCATATCCTGCTGGCTAGTGCACTGGGTTTTGGACATCCCTCATGTGGTACATATTTTTGCCCAGGGAATTTATAGAAACCTCAGTTTCACTGCCTAAAGGCCAGACCAAGAGCTCGACAAACTCCTTTGGTTTGAATACAGGGTATCTTGAGTTGATATGCAAAGTGCCTAGCCTGTTGACATGGTGTAGCTAAGCGGCTAGAGGGTTACACAGCAAATACAATTTTACTGTTAGCTACTATGGTATAAATCACAATGACAGAAATAATTGATTAAAAAAAAAAGATGAAAAGGATAAAAGAAAGCTTTGCAAAGAGTTGCTGATTTGATTAATATCTTGGGGTGGGGGTGGGGAGAGAATCACTACCATATCGGCACTAGGGAAGTCTACCAAGATAGCTTGATTAATAGAAAAAATATTACCTGAATGTATAAATGTAGAGATAAGATTATTATTATTTTTTTTAGAATACTGAAGTTTTATAAAATACCAGCTAGAATATCAGAAAGATATGGTATTAGTTCCCTTTAAAAAATTCTGTACAAGGAAGATTCACAGTAAGTCTGTTCAGTATGAGGAAGAGTAAACAGAGAGAGTCATATATTAGATTTAGGAACTAGAACATTTTTTAACATAAATACATCTTAAATATTATGTTAGCCTGTACATAATTCAACAGGACTCACTGATGAATTACGTTGTTTGATCAAATGTATCTCCTGTGACTATAATAAATTACTATTTTTGAGTAATTACATCATGCTTAGAGAAACTATATTAAAGAGAAAAAAACTCATAGAAAACACTGCATATGAGGAACTTTTCTCACATTTGATGGGCAAAAACTTTCTGCTGGACTTCTTGTCATATCTGGGTTTGTTTCTTTGTTAAAGAATACAAAAAAAAATTCATTAGCTAAACATAGGATTATGGGGTTCATCTGGTTGGCAGTTAACTAAATCATGATGTTTTGAAGTGGATAATATTGTTCCAGGCCTAAAAAGTTTTACAACAGAGCAATTAATTTTGCTTATAGTTAAATAAAGAAAATACAGTTACTTACAAGCTAACTACTTCAAATATCGTCATATTCAGAAAGCTGTGCAATATCAGTCTATCTTCAGATAATAAATCATGGCATGTTCCTGAGTACTTAGCTCCCACATCTGTTCACTGATACCATGGATTGCATGCCACCTGGATACTTAATGATTTCCACCTCCTACACATAGTTTCAGTATGAGATGAGGCACGGACACATGTGCACTGTCAGTAGCAACTGAGACAAATGGAAAAGCTGCACATTAAATGCTGCAAAATGCATTCATGAGTTGGTGTAACATTTGGGGGGAAATGAATAATTTTGTTGGCTTTTTTGAGAAGCTCATCAATAAGCTGATCAATGCACCTGGAGAAGGCTAATTGGCTAGCACCTTTCTGCTAGCTTATCTGAAATTATTCTGTTCACAGGAATCCTAAACCTATTAAAACCTGTCCCACAGCCATGGAGACTGTTCCAAGTATGGCCAGAAGGTGCCTTCCTTGGTACCATCCATGGTTTGTCTGCAATCCTCCTGTGGCCTGGCATTTGTTACCAAGACCCTCCCCTGTACACCAGCCAGATCCACATGGTCTGTACTTGAAAGGCTCTGCCCAGATATTGCTATGCTAGTACAAGTTCTTGAGGAATACCCATAACTATGCAAATTTGGTTTTGGAAATTTAAGTTGTATGTACCAAGATGAGCTCTCTGGATACTATATGATGTATGCTGTATAGACAATACTTTTATTTACTTAGCTCTCTATTTTTTTTTTTCTGATTGTTTTGGCACAGGACAAACTGTCAGGTTTAAACACCTGGAAAATTTCAGGTAGGATGTTCAAGAATTTTAGGTTAATATGTATGCAAAATAAGTGTCTTAAGTGGAAAGAATTTTTTTAGGGTTGCATACTGTGGCTAAAAATGGGTGGGTGGGGTTAAATTTGGGTTCATATCTCCATTCCAAACCAGTCTTAATCAATTGCAGGAAGAGTATGTATTAAAAAGATGAATACTGTTTATAGGAATTTCACCACCCCCAATCAATTTCATCTATTGTGTGGAACCTGGGATAGATGTTTTTTTACCATGGACTTGCTTGCTTTAGACATAGCTAGGAAAGACATGACAGATATTTCAGAAATATGGCAATTTTTTTTTTTTTTTTTTTATATAGTGGAAAGCATTTTTATGTACCTCTGATTTTGGAGTAGGAGCATATGATAGAGGGCTTAGCAGTGATAAACAGCGTGTGAATGCAGTCTATGAGCAAAGTTCAGGTTTAAGCCAAAAAGAGGTTGCTGGTGAAGAAAAGCACAGCTGGAAAGCAAGTGAGAAATGTAAAGCACTTGCAACCTCTTGCTCTTGGGAACTCTGTGTGTGTATCTGAACCCACAGTTGGGTCTGCTGTTTGGAAAGGTTACTTGGGGTTAAATTCTGGCATCTGGCTCTGATTGCAATCAATGGGAGTCCTCTGAGTGCATCTGAGGGCACAGTATGACCCTTCCTGCTTGTTTTCACTCACAATATTTTTATGCTATTGCACCTCTGAACAGGGATGGTCTCAACAGCTCATTCACTTTAAAGGTCATCTGTAAGGAGAGCTATTCTTGTTTCCTTTCATTCCCTGAGCAGTCTCTAGCCTTATTTCATGACTTCCTTTCTTGATGATTTATTATGCTACTAATGCTCAGATCACAGTCCATAAAAATTAAAACTTCAATCTGAAAGAAAAAATAACCAAGTAGATAATATAAGTACAAAATAATAGCACACGCAGCTAGTGGCAGATATAGCATATTTCATTTTCAGCCATTACCAGATTTTTCTTCAAGCCACATCGAACAATCAAGTCTAAAAAACAAGCCATACTGTGCTCCTGAAGCAGATAATAATATCAGTGATGAGGTATTACTATTGGGAGTAAATGGCTCCTGTAAAATAATAAGCCGATGTAATGGGCCAAATGATAATAAGGTACTTTTTGTGGATGTGCTAGAGGCAGAAATCATTTTATCAGGACTGGAATCCTAACTTGACTTTCCTATTGCAAAGCTCCAGAAGGCCTGAGGCTGATGGCAGTCTTGTGATTACTGTGATGGAAAATGAAGTGAGACACTGAAAGCTGAAAGCTCTACAGCCTGTTTAAGTACTAAGGGGTGGGCAATGCTTAAAGTTCTGCCTTCTGTGTTGAAGCCTGTGTGACTGCGGGATCACTGTGCTCCTAACTCAGGCTACTACTGAGCAAAGTTCCTTTTGACAGAAGTGGTACAGGCTTAGCATGTTTATGAAGATGATTAATGAAATATTTTGTTAAATATTAAAAATCTAGCCTTTTTTTTTTTTTTTTTTCCCTTTTTTGGAGTTCATGACCGTTTTCCTGCAGATATAAAAAGCACAAGATCTTATTTTCTCTCTTCCTTCCCATAGAGCTAATTACATTTGCTGGAGCCTCATTTGAAGGCACCTCCATCAGCTCTGCCCAAGCCCTAGTTTTCTGTCCTGTTTCCTGAATTTGTTACTGTACATTTAAATTGCCTTCTCTTAGTTTAGAGCTTTCTGATTCCAGGAGTCATAGCCACTAGATACCTAGATTACAGCTCATTCCTTAATATTAGTGCTATAATATTTAAATGTGCTTTTGCTGTAACAGGATCCTAGTATGGCACCAGGATTTGTTGAAGATGAATTAGGCACTTTGGAAAAGTTATCTTTAGGGAGCATGTTGCTGCCTGCAGGTAGCCTACGGGGAATGATAAACAGAAACGGAGTATCTGCACGTCTGCCCACCTCTGTCACTGGAGTGTGTATGAACAAGCTAAAGTGCCGGGGAAGGACCTCCATACAAGAGAACAGAAACCAAGAATGAGGAACCTCTAATGGAGAAAGATTTTCTCTGCTCAAAGCATACTGCTGCTTCATGGACAAAAGAAAATGACCTTGGTGAGCTGTGAATTCTTCCTTAGTCCAGTATCACTTTTTCCTATATACACTGGATTCCTGTTTTACTAGGAGACAGGGCAATATTGCTCTGAAGAATCAAAAACCCACGTTGCCTCCAAAATCCTGTGATTCCCTCTCAGTGCTATTACTTGCAATCTGGAAACTGCAATCCTCCAACCCTTCTTCCTGAAGAGCAGGTGTCATAGAAAAGTGAGCCACGTGGTGCTCTGTTTTCAGGGTATTGTCAGAGGATTTGTTGTGTCAATGACTGCTTGCAATGCAGATGTCTAGATGCTGATCACCAACTCTGCATCATGGGGTGGCAAGGTAGGGCTGCCACAAGAGTTTCTAGTCCTTTTCCCTAAATGGAAAATGCTCTAAATGATCTTACTTTTAACACTTCAATAACCTGCTGGAGAGAGACTTGGGAGGAAGACTCAGTTTGTAGAGGGAAGAGCTGAGCAACCTGGTCTCACTTTGTAGATGATCCTGTTCTGAAGAGGAGGTTAAGCTATAGACCTTCTGAGGTTCCTTCCAGCTTGAACTATCCAATGATCTTATACGAACAGGATTCAAAATACCTTTTTACCTAACTGAAATGTCAGCATGGAAATGTCAGTATGTGAATATTTAGATTCTTGTTTTTTTCTAAAGAGAGCTCTGATTCTCATCTAAGTGAATGTATTTTTTAGTGAAAATTCTATTTAATAAACAGAAAGGTGTCATCTTCTTTGCAGTGATCTTTTTTTATTACTGCAATTTACTATTATCTGTACCATACTACTGAACAGAATTCAGTTTTATTTCCTCTGTCTCCTGGGAAATGTTCATCTCTGACAGGTGAAAGTTCATGTGAAAAATATTAAAGGGATTTGGGAACTTCCTAATTGTCTAATGCCACCTTTATTTGGTTTTGCTTTTTTTTTTTTTTTTATATACAGGTCAAAGAAGTAGGCACAGTACAAAACTTTGCTAGTATTTTTGAAAAGACTTGGCTCCCAGGATGCAGCTTTCAGATTCTAGGTGACATAGATAGTACTGTCTAATTGTTTGGTCCCCAATGTAAATAAAATGTGAAGTAGATTTTGGTTAAAAAATTACATATTAAAATTTACATATACTGCAAGAATATGGAAAGTATTGTCTAAAAAAAGTTTCATTATTAATAACATTCAGGGAGTATTATGTCACCTGTGAATACATAATGAATGCCTTTTTGGTTTTGCATTTCTGTTATGTTTCCATTAAAATTTCCTGAATGTTTTATGAAAGGTTGTGCATTTTCTGTGAAACTGGCTACGTACAATCTATTTCCTTGCAAATCAGCTTCAAAAAACTATCTTATCACTGGTTAGCACTTTTGTGATGGACTGAATTGTGTCTTGTTGACAGTGTTAACACTGTGTTACACATATACTTATCATTTGTCAGCAAAAACTATCTATTTAGGCCAAGGCACCATGGAATCATCAAGAACTCTATTCTGACAAAGAGTTATCAGTTTAAAAGGCTTATATTCCAGCAGCTGTTGGGAATATTCTGTGGAGAGTTAAGGGAAAGGAGAAGGATACAGTCTCTGCTTGGTTAATCATTCCTTGGAAGAAGAGACATTATTTTCTTTGCAGACTGTAGTGTCTGAAGTTTGTTAATTGTTTAATCTGCTTTGACAAAAATCAGATTAAGGGGAATTTTTATTAAACTGAATATATGGTTTACTGGCTCTCTAGTCTAGTAAAGCCTTTGTCTGCTTTTCTCTGCATGGTTGGAATATACGATCAGTGGTTGCATTGAGCTTTCAGTTCAAAGGCATGCAGGGCTTCTAGGATAGAGTAGAAATATAACATGTCTCCTTGGTGCAGAGAAAAGCATTCCATCTTTGAGATTAATACTTCAGAAGAGTAATCCTTGGATTCAGCATTTTCACATGTGGTTGGTGGTGATTTTTCTCCCTATAATACATCTGAGGTCTTCTGGGGGACTGATGAAGATAGATGATCTGTTATGCACTTTCACCAAGTAGTTTTGAATTTCTGTAAAGGATTTACTGGTCCAAATTACCTGAAAAGAAAAAGGATGAAAAAGAAAAAAAAAAAAAGGCATCCTAATAATCTGTGTTCTGTAGACCCATTGCCAGCATTGCCACAATAGCAAGTATGTACTTTAGTGCTATAAATGCTTTTCCATTGATCAGTACATCTGACAGTATAACAATATAACTTGCTTTTCTTGCTTGTGGTTTTGTTCTTGTTCCATTAGCACTGATAATAGTTATCTCTGCATGGATGAGATAATGAAATTCCATGCCCCCAATTAATACATCATTCATACAAATGGTATATATGTTTCTAAATTGTAATATTACTTGAATTAAAGAAAAGGCATTCATTGTTTAAAGGTCTACTCAGACATTTTTCCGTGATCACACCTGATTCATCTCTATTATGTATTTTGAATGATAAAACTTGAAAGCTTGTATTTGAAAGACATGACTGTATTGTGATATCTGTAGCAAACTCCTGCAATTCATAAATGGAAATGACATTATTTCTGGTGCAGTGCAATGCAGTCAATCTGGATTCTTAACATGGTGAGTTTTTTTGTACCTCCCCATCCTGTGAATCTACAGTTAGAAAGTGAGCAATTATTTAATTAAATAAGGGATTCAGGAAAAGATCTGGCATTTTCTGAACACTACATCCTCAGTCTTAGCAGTGATACCATCTATTTGTTCATCTGAATAAGAAAGGATGATGCAGTCTTATACAAGAGTTTCATCCTAGCACATTGAAGCTAATGGTTAGTCTTTCACAACGGAAATGAGAGCAGCGGCAAGGTTGTACAATACTCACTGCATACAAATTACCTAACATTTGTTTGAAAAAAGTTGAGGACAGGAAACTGTCAGAATTATAAATGGCAGTAAAGAACAAAATTTTTACTATTAATAGAAGTTCCTTTCTTGGATTTGAACATGGAAAAAGTTTCTTTGCACTTTGCTGTATTTATGGCAGAAATCAAAGTATTGCTCTAACTGATATTGTCCAATTCCCTTTTATGAAACAGTTAACAAATACTTTGAGTAATGTTTTGCCAAAATTTCTATTAGGTTGAGATATTCCATGTCAGATGTCTGCCTAAACCAAAACATCTCTGTGTCAAACATCAGTGTTGAGGAATTACATTGTTTTGCTACATTGTCTTTGAAGTGCTCTATCTCCATATTCAAATCTGAACAGGATTCTAAAATCATTCTTTGTCATTACCTCCATACCTTTATATGGGAAGTAAGAAGAGGAATACATTTGTGGTACAGTTCATCCAAAGAAAAATGGATACTTTTTTTTCCCCACCAACTTAATGCAGTGTAGGTCGATTGTGATTTTGCTTTTATTGATGTAAGTAGTGGATTTCTGTGCTTCAACCAGTAACCTGGTCATACAGTAGTGTACTTTACAGAGATATTAATTCCTTCAGGACTGGAAAAAGGTTTTTCTTTCCTTAACTTCTTTTCTGATCATTGATCCATCACTTCTTAAAAGTAAAGAAATGAAGATAAACCACAACAGTGAAAAGCTACTCTGGGCCTATAAAAATTGCTGCAATAACTTCACCCTCAAGGAAAATACTAGATGAACCATCTATTGCAGGGAACCTGCAATTGAAAACTGGAGACTTCTTTTTTTTTTCTTTTAATGATTGAAACAGTGAAACTTTTGTCACCAAGTTAACTTTTTGAGACTGGCTGTGTAGGGACCGTTTTATCTTTTGTGCTGACAAGATAAAGAAAAGGAAGGATGTCAGGACCATCATTTCCACAGTTCAAGGGCTTTGGCTTGGTAGTTTGTGAGGTAGCTGAGTTGTTGAGGTGGTAGGAAACCATAAAAGCTTCAGACAACTTTATCAAAACTCTGTCCAGACCTTGGTGTTTGGTTTTTCGTGGTTGTTTTTTTTTTTCTTTTTTTTTTTTTTTGTATGTTTGGGTTTTTTTCACTCTAGGTTCCAGGATGTGAAATTACACTATGAAGGTTAGAGTCAAGATGATGCATTAACAAAGTGTTCTTATTTATGTTTTAGGGGAAAGAATTGAGCCTTAACTATTGAAATTATTTAAGATGTTGTTGGTACTCTTCTAGTATGCAGAATCTAGTTAACATGGTCCAGAAAGATAGCTACTTCTTAAGCCTCTTTAGAGCCACAAACATGAATGAACTGGTGCCATTTTTGCTCAATGGGTTTTACAACATTAATACTAAGAAAACGTATTGCTTTCAGGATGATTGATGCTGTGGCAAGAAGAAAGGATGAGGAATATCTGGAGTAATTTGCTTTCACCTGCAGAAAAATAGAGCTGCATTGAAAATCTATCAGGAGAAAATTAAAGAAAGGCTGAAATAAGCAGCTCTGTTAGTCTTCTTCAATATCAATGCTAAAACTGAAAAAGTGAAGACTTTGAAAATATGAAATCTTAATGAACAATAGGAAAGAATAGCCAGTTTAATTTTGATATTGTATATAAAATTATGCTCTATCTTTATCGAATAGATGATGTGACGCAATTTCTTTTCATTTGTATTGCAAGATTGCTTCTGTATGGAAAATGCCATAATCAGAGGTTGATGCTCACAAAGGAGACAGAGGAGTCCTGTAAAAAAATATACTTTATTCAAATAAAGGGAGAGTTCACGGGCATATCCCAGTGGGGTCTCTCAGTTTTGCTGGGGGACACAACCCCCCTTTTCATTCTAATTTCCTGGCCACAAATTTCCCTCCTCCTTTCCCCATTGGCTGAGGTACTCAGAGTGTACGGACTGCCCGGTCCGCACATATCCCCCATAACATGTGTTCCCCTTCACATCAGGCCTTGTATAGCTCATTAACTTCATTTTATGCCTTCACTGGGAGGAGAAGTTACTGTGTATAAGTCTACTAAGCATGCATACTGGTTCCTAAAGTTCAAAAGTTTAGGTTATCCAAACTTCTTGAGGTAGGTATTTGGTTTTATTTAGTTCTCATTCAAGCTCTCAGGTTCTTCCTACCTTCTTGTTTGGCTCTTTTATATGTGAAGTGACCAACCTATCACCTTGGGTAACTGGCGAACCAGTGATTGCACCTCTCCACTCTACAAACTGTCCCCTTATTGTGAAGACATATTCCTCACTTTCCTTACTATTCTATCACTTCCTTCCATTTTACAGAAGCACTCACTTTTGTTACACCCTAGCAACCCTCCTTAGTGAGATGCAAACATTGATCTCTATCCTATTTCGTCTATATTTTAATGAATTTCATAGATTTTTGCATTCAGGTCTTAATTACTTTCATATGAACTATTCTGCCTACAAGAATGGGGGAAAACCTGAATCTATAGCCTCAGTGATTTTACTGCATAAATCTGCTACCATGTAAGATTTAAATAGAATGCATTTTTACTTTGTCATGAAGCAAAGATTAAATCTAAGTATGAAAATTATTTTTATGCATTTGGAGACTGATATTAAAAAAAGTGAATCCTTCATTTCTCATGAAAAAGCAGTGATGGCTGTTTTCAGTATGAAAATGAATAACAAATTGTTGTTTCATCAGTTTTAATTATTTTTATTTAAAATTCTATAAATTAACAGGCTTTATCAAGCATATGGCAGTCTTCCTATTTCCGTGCTAAAGAAAATGGATATTTTAACATGAGAGCACAGTGCGGGATTTCTGAAAGAAATAGGGAGCAGATCCAGTAAACCACTGCAACTGGATGTGAAGAGACTGGGTGTGACAAGACTGAGGCTGCTTAACCCATTTACGCAACAGCTTGAGAAGTGAAAGCTGCATGCCATTCCTAGGCTCCCTTTTACAACAGTTAGGAGAGCAAATGTACCTCAGAATAAAACGCAAACCCATTACCCTGTTTGAGTGGGAGGCTGCTAAAAATCTGTGCAGAGGCACTTCGAGCCAGCCAAATTGGAATACTGAGCACAGATGTCTTTCTGCAATGTCATCCCCTTCCATGACATGATGCCTATGGTGTCTTTGAATCCAAAAGACCGAAGTCCTCTTGAAGACAGGTATCTATAATTTTTCTTCCAAAGAAGTAACTTCTCTTTCCTCACAGGAAGGAAAGTTAGTTATTTCTACAGCTGTGTATTTCTTCTAGCCTAGGCTCTTAGAGATGTCAACTGGAAGTGCTTCAGGCTACGGAAATTCAAACCCACAGCTTTCTGTCCTAGACTCTTTTGTCAGGTGATGACCGCTCAAGGTGCCTTAGGAGAGAGAAATAGAGAAGGGGAAAATAACTATAGACCTGTTGAGCAGCGCTTATCACACTCCTCTCAGTGTCTAGGTTTTCACACTGTTATCTGACATTAATCACTTCCAGTAAGGAAAAGTCCTGGGCTTAAGTGCCGTTAAGTGTTGGGATACTTACAGGAGAAAAGTTCATTTGGATCTTCACAGGAAAAACAAGGACCCATACATTTCCTCCTGAGTGTTAATTAGCAGCAACTACAATTTGTAGGGAACCATCCCGGATGGTGTATCTTCCTTGTGTGTCAAAATGTCTACAGATAAAGCTTCCTGAAAAACAAAGGTGGAGGATCATCTGGTCTATGCAGGCTTTAGACATGACTAGTTCCAGTTCAGAAAATAAAATTTTGGGACTGAAACTCCCAATTTTTAATTTTTTTTTTTTTTTTTCATTACAGGAGAACCTATAAGCTTTGGGACTGGGCCACGGGAGTTCTGGTACAAATTCTAGGTAACACTACTTCATCAATAAAATGTTTATTATACAAAATGTGATAACAAAGAAGGATTAGATTAAGACAAAAATTGGACATGTATAGAATCTGTGTTATGGCCTCTTTACAAAGTATTTATTTATTCCTTTGCATATCTATAAGGACACAAACTAGCCCACTTAATTCATTGTATATACAGTCTTATTGTAACACAATAATTCTTATAATTCTTATCTGCATGCACTGACACATGAAATGTAAGGAAAAACAAGGAGAAACTGTCAAAAGTGTCTTTCAAATCAAGCTTGCTACAAGCATCACCGCAGTTTTGATCTCTGTTTCTTTGTATTGCAAAGAATTTGCTAATGATGCAAATAATTATTCTCAGAATTAACTTTGCGTGAATGCGGTTTTCCATTGACATTAATGAGACAGCTTATGCACATAAAATCAAGCACAGGTATGAGTATGTGCAAGGTCAGTGCTCCGTATAGCTGCCTTTGGCCACTTGATAATATTGATGGATTATTAACTCACATACAAAAGAGCTGGATACAGCAATAGCAGTGAAGATGCAGAACTAGTCTCTGTTTCATGGGTTTTGTGGCGTTTACTTAGTGTCTTTATTAATCATAAAATTTCTGTGTGGTATGAATTATTCTACTATTTTGTATTCTATGGTTTTCTAGCCTTATACTGCTGTAAATGATAGAATGATAATGGTGGATTTACTTTTTTTTTTTTTTTTTCTGTATATGAGCTGAACACCTTGTGCATTCAGCATGTCCCTTAAGTGGCACAGGATATATTTTGGAAAAAGCAGGGAAAAACTCTTAAAATAGAGTTCAGTAATAGAATGCTTGGTAATAGAAATTCTTATCCCCTGTTCATCACATTAAGATATCTGCATAAAATGGATCACACTTTGCAACAAAACTTACCTGGAATGAGCCCTTTCTTCTAATTACTTTGTGTGCAAGTAACTAGTTTAATTACTAATTAACTTACATTACTCCTAGCCTATTGTTGTTAATTTCCAGCTTTTACCCAGCAGTTAACAGATCAGTTTTTAAAGTTGTTTACCTAGACCTGTAGTGCCAATTGGCAAAGACCTTAGCTGTACCAGTTTGTAAATGGACAGAAAAGAAACAATCCTACCTCTTGCAGGAGACCTGAAAAACTTTCTCAAATGTGCCATGTATCAGGAAGAAACTCGAGTGTCTTCAACTCAAGGCATCCAGTGAAGAGGTGAGAGAGAGCTTTCAAGACTTCTTGCACCCATGCTGTTTTGTGAGCTGAGCAGCAATTTATTTGAGAGCCAGGGAATTTTCAGCAATGGGTGTGCCAAAGATTTTGTGTGAATCAAATAAACTTGGATGATCATACGAATGACAGAGACCGTTTGATCCCGAAGGCTAACTGATATGACAAAGCTTACGTCCATAGAGCTAAATTATTTTACTCTTATCTTGCCTATTTTTGTATTGGATTTTGTGTCTAAGAGTTTTTTTTGGTTTTTTTTTGAATGCTAATTGGTAGATGCTGAAACTATAACAAGGACTCTGTTAAAATTAAATGGTGAGGATGATGTTAGAATGGTGGCTGTAGGTTTTCTTTGACACAGTTTTGTTTACTGTAGAGCAAAAAAGGTATTGAAGAGAACCCAAAGCCTCAGCTGGACACTACCTCAGGGTCAAGTTTCTTATCACTGTTCTAACCTCATCCATGGTATATGACAGAATAGTAGCTAGACAGATTGTGGTCAAGCTGATTTGTAGCAACGTTAACCAATCCATTTCTGCTTAGCAGAAAAGTTTCTATCCAATTTGTGCAGTGAATTCTCTTGTAGTTGAGCATATCCTGTACAAGTGTGCTTGACTGGCATTTAATGATTTGAAGGACAGTGTCCTAAATGCTGAAATCCTGAAATAACTGTCCTTTAATGCCTGAAGTTCTAAACTCTCACTCTCAGTTGGGCTCAAACCCCAAAGCTACCCTTGATCATTTCCAGTCTTTCCCTCCAATAAATGAGACATTTACCACTGCAAACACTATCAGTCCTATTAACTCACCATGTCTTGCAGAATTTAGCAATAAACTGGTTTCTGTCTATAGCATTACCCTAATCCTAGCTATAGTTTTAGACCTGATTAGTGTTCATATCACAGTGTTAAATTTCTCAGTCCAAATCTGTTAATCAACATGCCTGAGAGCTCATTATGAAGCCTTATAGACCTTGCTGTCTGAAGTAGTATAAAGAGATTTCTGTCCAGGTTCAAGAAGCATGTTTTGCCAGAGGTAAAAGTCAATCTGTTAAGTTAGGCGTGGGTCACAGTGACAATGTAATGTTTAAACTTAGAGTTAGCTTAATCTTAACGTGTGGGGAAGATACAGCCTGGCTTACTGACATGTTCTTTAATGCTTGTTTAATCTAGGATGACTGATGACCAGTCAGGATAGCTGGGTATAAGATGAGAGGCAGAGGAGGTGTCTGAAGGATAAGGACTATAGAGATTTTTGAAAAATTTAGGAAATATTATCTAATGACATCAGGAAAAGTCACTGAAGTTCTCATTGTACTGATGGGATCGGAAAGTCCTACGTAACTAAAATGCAATGCTTAGAGAAATCCAGGAGCAGAAATCTTCTGTTTAACTTCAGACAATGATGCTTTTTTAGTGAGTAAAACCAGCTTTAGGGCTGACAAGAGAGTTAGGATTCAGTAAAAGAGCATCTGAGAAACTGGCTTGTTGCTGTTTTCTGCAGAGTTCTCCCAGCTGAGGTAAGTGTGGTAGAGACAGAAGCTAATGTTGTCCGGTGAACAAGGTGCTGTACTGGGATGACTGGGCCACGCTCACACTGCAGGTTGTTCAGGAATCATCCATGAGCACAGGTAATGTTTATCTTTCCAGTTCAAGGATTTCACTCCTTGTGAAGCTGTCTGGCTTTCTCCTAAATGGATTTTAGCAGACAAGATCTGTCACTTGAAAGTACTCTGCAGGCTGCTGCTCCTTGTAAACTCTCCCAGAAGGAATCCTCCCCTGCAAAGGTTTGTTGTTTAAATTTTAACTGTGGTTTAATACGCTTTTACTCCTCAGGTGGAAAAAGGCAAATAAGTATTCCATTATATATCCTAACTCAGTAGGAAGTGGAGACAGTCAGTGTCTTGTAGGATCAGTAGTTTAGTATCTGTGAGCCAAGCAAAGTGTATTCCTGTTTGTCAGAGGAATTACAGCAACAGTGAGCGCTCCCAGGTTGACAACCGTGTTTTTCCAGGGGAATGAACTCAGTTCCATTGCTGAGCCATTCTACACAAGGCTGGGCAAAACCTTCCTGACAATAAGAGTCTTACACTAAAGGAAATGGAAAAGAGTTTCTTGGCTTTTTCCTGCCTCCTATGGAGTGAAATACTGTCTTCTAGATAAATGACATGTCTGTGACATTAGTATATGAGATCTGTATAAGAAGGCAAATATGGAAATGGAACTTGGCAAAGTTCTTTGCCCTGATCCTGCTGTTTGTGTACAAGAAAGATTCCCAGAGTAGTGTGAGACTGTCTTTTGACTGGAAACTCAACAGATTCATAAATTCCTTCTACAGATTTACTATTAGACTACTTAAATTAAATGGTTTTATTTTTAAGTCAAATGTTGGTGATATATTCATAAAACATTTAATATTTTCATTTTAAATTAACAATTTGGGATGTTTTATTTTGAAAAAGACCTGTTTTGCATGAGGTCTGGAAAGTATCAAATGGGAGTTACACTGTCACTAGGTTTCTGCCCTTCCACGCTGCATAATTCTGAAGTGTGAAAAGGCTAATCTGATATGTACTCTAGTTATTTTTGATCCATAAATCTTTTGATATAGGAGCATTACAAATCTCCTGGAGGGAAGCCATTATCCAGTATTTATGCAAAGCTATGTGAATACTCTGTTATCCCTCTGCAAGCACTGCTGCTTCTTGCTAGACGTTATGCAATGACAATAACCAAGCAGCACTCACTTGTGGAATTTACAGAGAGATTATGTATTCCCTAAACTGGGTGGACAACAGGCAGGGCTGGGATGTTTCTATGGAAACAATAAGTGCTTTCTCTTTTGTTCCCTCACCAGTTGTTTAATATAAAATGCATTACTTTTGGTATTTAAATAAATTAACTGCCAGCTGTAAGAGATCAGTTTTGTAACATTCACCAAGGTGTTTGATATTTGCATGTATAAAGGTCTTAATAGAATATCCATTAAAGACCTGAAAAAATGGATGTGATACTTTGCAATCTGGGTTAAACAAGGTTTGTGGATAGATGTAAAACCTTTTACTATACCGAGTGATATAAGTAGAAAAAACAGACAAGTTTAAAGGCATGAAAGCCTTTTGATACTATTGAAATATAAGGTGTCAATCTTCAAAGTGAAGTACTAGTGGGAAATAATTTAACTTGCTTACGTTTAGTTAGAGATTCAGAAAAAAAGCTGGTTAGCATCCACAGAGCAAGATGCTCCAAGGGAACATCATAGCAAAGGAAGAGCCCAGGTGGTGCTCAGAGAAGAGGAATTATTTTCTGATGAACACTCAGTGATTAGATAGAGGTTGAGAGGGGAAAAAAGAAAATCACAGTCTGGCACAAAAGCAGAATATTTTTTGTGACTGTTTTTTTAATGTTCCGGGTAGTTACAAATTTGATATTGTGTGGTGCAACCACATCATAATAGAGGTTACCCTTTCTGTATTTTCCTATGCAACAATATACATAGTGTTGGTATATAGATAAAGAGATATTTTTAAACAGAAAAAGCTGTCATTTCTGGTATAATTAAGAAAGCAAGCTAGGCACATGTCACGTTATGGACTCTTAGAGGCTATGTTCTTTTGGCATACACATTTCTACAGACTAGGAGAACCAGTGATGCAGAGGATCAGAGGGAGGGCTAAAAAATGTCCATCAGTTTTATTAGAGAGTTGTGCACTGGATACCTGCCAGATAAATTGTAGCTTTCCCTAGAATCACTGAAGGAGAGTTTTTGCAAACTCCGTAAGTTGTCGGAAAGAGTTAGAAAAAAATATATATTTATTTTTCTTTTCTCTGGTATCTCACCAGTGAAATATTCAACTTTTTTTTTTTTTGTGTATGTGTAAGAAAATAATAATCCTGTAAACAATAAATCCACAAGTGGTCTCTGTTTCTACTCAGAAGAATTTTTACCTTGACTGAACTTTTGAACTGTTCCATATGACACCAGGTAGCAAACCCAATGACTGAGATAGAACTCTAAGTTAGAAAGGCACAATGACTAAATATTATTTATTTTATTTACAGTTGTGTAGATCAACAAGAGAGACACTTACTTCCCACTCCTTCCCCAGCTTATTTTTCCCAAGTCTGTAAATTAAACAAATGTTAGCTCATGGGTATATTCCATTGTCCATTCTAGTATGACAAAGCTGTTTGGTATCTGTGCATGCATGCAAGAGGAGGGAGAAGATGTAATTTCACATGGGAGGGGAAGGGGCTTCAGCAGAAAGGTGTGTATTTAAAGGAAGAAAGGATCAGTCCTGAGGGACTGACTCAGGAAGGAAATATTTAAGCCTTAAACATGTCCACATTCTCCTCCTACAGAACTAATGTTTTATCTGATGTGTTGAAGTTAGAGTTTTGAAGAGAAGGAGCAATAGTTGAGAACTGTCTGAATTTTCACCTCAGCCTGAAAAATACCCTCTAAATGTCTAGGGAAGGAATGCTAAGCACAGATGGAGTGGTGATATACTGAGCTGGGGCAGCTACCCAGACTATTGTTCCGAGCATTTGATTTTGTGAATAACAAGAAAGCCTTTTTCATTGACCTCTGAAGGATTAATTTCTTAATTTAGCACTCATTAGCAAAGAAGCCTGCAGAAAAAAAATTAAATAAATTAGATGTGCTTATGATGAATTACAGTGTTTATAGTTTGTATAAGGGACAAAACCCATAATCTGCTGATTGCAGTTGAATTTGAAAAGTGCTAATTCATGAGCTTTGACATTTCAATTATTTTATTATTAATATGTTCAGAATCCACCTGTACTGCTGTCTTAGCACCACTTCAACAGTCCTGCTAAAAAACACTGAAGACAGACAATGGGAAATGCCGTATCCCTGTGTGCTTTTCTAAAGGATGATGTAGGAAATCTAATGAGACTTTTATTTGATTTAAGGTAGCTGCGTTTCAAAGCAGGTGGCTGCTTTTCAAAGGAGAGGTATAATTTGTTAAATTGTGCTGACAAAGGAAGGTAGAAAGTGAACAAAACCTTGGTTCCATTGAAATTTTAGACTTATTCAACCAATAATTTTTGTCCTTGGCATATTTATCTGTGGCCTGCTACAAATGGCTTAATATTTCTTAAAAGTGTTTAATTCATTTTTAGTTCTCAATTATTCTTTTTCTTTCTCCTGAATGGATCTAGCCACAAAGATAGTTATCCAAGTAATGTTGCCCTATAATTAAAGCATGTCAGAAGGGAAATCTAAAGGAATACAGATGATCACCTGAAAGTGCTTTTAAAGGGGTAATTTTTTCCTGGTTACAGTGAAATTATTACAAAAAATAAAACATTGATATAACTTTAATGTTGTGACATGCAGCCTTCATAATACAATAGTTCCAGACCATGTCTCTTGGGATCATTTAAAAAAAGCCAATGTGTTTAAAATTACACAGATGTTAAGACCACGAAACTTCCTGGATTTGTGCAGAGTGGGGCCATCAGAGAGAATGTGAAACTAAAATCACTTCTGGTGATGCGATTCAGCCAATCTGACTATGTCATTCTGGAGACATGATGCTCCCAGCCCCTGCCATGCCACTCTGCAGCATTCTGCTGTACCAAAAGCTGCAACATACAATCCACTTCTAATAGGCCCGCAACTCCCTTGGGCAGGATTTATTTTAATCCCAAATATGAGCTCATTAAATCTAGGTTTTATTTTCTCTGCTAGACAAACCTAGGAAGAAGAAAGTTGATTTTTAAACCACCCCTAGTTTGCCTTATTTCTTCACCTGGCACATGAAGAAAGAAATGGGAAACCAATGTTATAGATCTTAATGGCAAAACTGGAGTCCCTAGAGATCAAACTTTTTGCCTCTGACCGAAAACTGTAAGTTATGAACCTTTGACAACAAAGAATGTGAGCTTTAGTCCTGCTAAAAATTACCCTTGGTGGCTTTAAAGATGCACTACTTCTATTAAATTGTATTCTGAAAACACCAGAGCACATCTCTTCAAAGGACATACACTAACTAGCCAAGTGCTAATAAGCCAGAGCATGCATTTTTATTCTCTTCATAACCTTTTTAAGGAATATAGTGGCTTTTATTTTTTTAAATTTTTTTTTTTTTTTGGTATAAGTAATAAAACTTGGCACCTACTTTATTCCACAAACATTTTCTTAGTGCCAGCAATGGTTACACAATATTTCCTGGGGCTACTTCTTAAGACAGCTATTTGTCTTTCCTTCCACGTTTCATATAACATAAAGACTGTTTCTTTCCAGTGGTGAAGAAATGTTCATATGAACAAATATTTTCATTAACAGAAGGTAAAAATTAGACTTTTTAAAGACCAATGCAATCAGTTCAGCAATTTGGGTGTTTGTTTTTTTTTTTTTTTTTTTCCCAAACAAATTCTTTTTTGAGAACTTTGCTGGTAAGTTTTTAGGAAAAGTTACATGTCTCACTTTAGTGGAAAAAAATAGCTTTTTGTCTCTGGGCATAGAAATGCAGTAGAAATTGAATAATTAATATCAACATTCATGCATTTGTTCATTTGTTACCAACCTATCCTACCTGCCTGTCTGTGAGTAATAACCTCTTTTCTGATATTAATGTACATATTATATCAGAACTACATTTTATTCTATTCATTATTCATTCTTCAGGAGCTGGAGATGGGGAAAGTAACTTTCACAGCCCTCTGAAAACCAGCTGTTGCAGCTGCTCAGCTTAGCAATACTTCTCGAGTTAAAACAATTTTACTCCTAGTCTAAAAAAATGTCAAAGCTTGGTAATTAGCCAGAACTAATGCCTCATATAAAATACAGTGGAAAAGTGTCATTTATAGATGCTTTCTAGTCACCAAAAATATAGTTTTCTTGAAATAAGTCTTATTATGATTTGTGAGCTTGTGACATTTTCAAATAAGTAGCATGATGGTTGTTTTGAAATTACGTACCAACAAATACAAGGGTATAACAATTTTCTTCTCTAAATTTAGGAAAACTACAACACAAACTATTAACAAGTTGTACCAATTTTGATAAGCACCATCCAAAATGAAAAAAAAAAATAATGGAAACACTCATGCCCCAAAGAGCTTACAATCAATAGCAAAGGAGAAGTTGATACAAATAATCAATAGTACAGATGCTTATGTCTGATGACACACTTTAGCAAATTATTGACCAGCCCAGTTATACAGCACTCTATTAGCCAGCTTAAGTGCCCCATGTTCCTTACCAGCTGCAAAGCACTCATCAGGAGCACTTTTTACTGTGTAGCACAGCCACACCACATTGCACTGGAGTCTGATGCACTTGCAGCTGGGAAAGGAGCACTGGGAATTAACACCAGGGGTTCCCCAGTGCACGAAACTGAGTAGCTTCCCTCCTGCTCTTCTGCTTCCATTCCGCTAACACTTGAGACAAAATGAGCCCTTTCTAAGAAGGCCGGGTTTCTTCCAGATTTCCCGTGGACTGTATCTGTAGGTGTGGCACGTTTTTTTTACATAGTAAAGTTAGGAGTGTGATCATTTTAAACTCCTGTTATAGTCAATTACAAGAAATAGATATGTCTCTGATGGCAGTTTTCTACTTTGGGGGCTGAACTCCACTGAACAGAAGAGCTTGAATTTAGAAAGATGAGGATGAATAGGAGCTAAAGTGTTTAGCTGACTTTCCAGGAGGACACGAGTTTAGAGTTCAAGGCATAGAGAAACGTTATTTTACAGATGGACATCAGTCCTTGTTGCTGTCTCTTTTACTTTGTGACAGAATTGTTCAAGATAACTAGTTAGGGAAGTTTTTTTGCTCTCTTAACAGCTACATCTTTAGCTAAGTCTGGAAATAAACGTATTTATCTATTAGGATAGAGATGTGTCTGGTTTCTGTTGTTTGGCTATGTCTATGTGAATGTGCATTTGTAAATTTATACTTTTTAAAAATTTTATTTTATTTTATTTACAAGCGAAGTGTATGTTCCTCTCTTGATCCAGAGGGCTAGCAAATCCCACTAGGCATAGGGACAAGATCCTACCAGATAATAGTGACATGCCTGGGCTAGAGCCATTCCCACTGAGTTTGGAAGGCTGCTGTGCATGGGAGGACCTCCCCTCTTCACTTGGGAAGGGCTGCTGGTCCCTGCTTGTCCTGGAAACTCAGGAGAAGTCAGGCAATGCCGCTGCTTATGGAAAAATTAAGAGACCTCTGATCTCTGGGTACTGCTCATGACAAGGATTTAACTTTCTTAAGTTTGAGCAGCATTTGAAGCAAAAAGAAAGCAGCAGAATGAAGTGATTTGTGATAAGTTTGGAATATTTTTTATGCTATCACAAATAGTTGTTTTGGCCATTCCAAATCAATAAAGGAAGTCAGATCTGATTATCATATTGGCAGAGTAAATCTATGCACTCTACTATGTTTCTGAGACCACACTATTCATACAGAGCAGTCACATCTTTGTGACAGAAAATCAGTGAAAGATCAACCAGACATTACTGTGCATTCTGGACTCGACTACAAACTCTGAAAATTATTCAAAAGCTTAAGCATTTTTTAACAAGCTGCAAGGAGCTTTAAATTGCTCTGCATATAAAACCAGAAATGGTAAAGAGGTAGCCTAGAGTACTGACAAAGTAAGAAAGAAGAGATTTGTTTCACTAATGGGAGAAATAATAGGAAAAGTCTCCAAAAACATGATTGCAAATGCTTTTTTTGAAAGAGAAAAATAAACACATTCTTACACGTGGTAAAGAAGATAATAGTACTTAGATGAGTTTCAAATGTCCACTTATGGGTGAATAAGAAGCTTAGCTAAGGACTAGCAATGGAATAAAAATGCTTTAACTGAGGAGTAATTAAGAAAACCTTCTAATTAATGCTATTTGTTCCAAGCCTGTTAATTGCAGCTTAGAAGGTGAAATAATATGTTGGCTCTTAATGTTCAAAAGAAAGCACAAAATCTGTTAAAAGAAACACCTACAAAGCATTAAATATCATAGTAGAGAAGAAAGTAATGCTTTATAAATTTTAAAAGATCATTTAAAAAATATGTTGTCCAGATTCCATCCAGCTTAATTCTTAACTAGACCAAGATGCTGCTGTGTGTGTATGTTTTTTATCATGAGAATTAAGGAATGCAGTTTTATGAAAATGAAATCGTTTTATAAAAACAAATATATATTTGTATCAAATCAGTTTTCTCTGTAAAATTATGTCATTAATTATGAATGAGTCTCAAAACACCTAGATATAAAAATTCCTTTGTGAACTCTGGATTTATTATACGCTTGGTAAACAGCAGGCTTACAGTCATCAAAAGAAAATACATCTTCTGAGAAAACTACATTTATTGAGTAGATTAAGACATGCAGCCTTAAGCCCATAAGCTTGGCTGATGTTCCCTGGATTCCAGTTCTTAAAACAGGTTTACTCTGTAAGAAGTTCCCCAGGTGCCTGCAAGTGTCTTCACATGGTAAAAGCTGTACTTTAGCTTAGAGATACTCAGGATAAAATCTTAGTCTTCTGAAAGTCAATGTCAAATCTTCTACCAGCTATCAGATGGCCTGGATTTCACTTACTGAAGAAGGCAGTATCTAATATGTAAATGGTGGGCAGGAAAAAAACTAGAAGCATAAAGAAATGAAGAGACTACATGTAACGCTGCAGTTGTACCTGGTCCTTTGAACTGGCAGGTATATGTGCAGTACGTTGCAGTTCTCTTCAAACAGGACTTTTTCCTTTTACAAATGTAATCCAGAAGTGGCTACTTTGAATATGCTGATAACAATGAGAGCTTGAGGTACTGATTTTTTTTTCTATGACTTGAGATATACTTAGAGAATACTCTTGCACAAAAAGCCCCTCATTAGGTGCCATGCTATCTTTCATTGAGAATCGTGGACTGACATAACTAAGGAAATGGAGATCGACAGCATTTACTACCTGCAGACTTGAGCCAACTCCCAGCATCTGGAATAGAAAATCAATCTGAGCATCTGGAAGAGAACACAAAGCAATTAACTGGTAAATTGATTCCAACTGATCTACTTGGAAAAGTGGCTCTTTCTCCTCAGACCTTGGAAGTGCTATGTTGTTGTTGCCTACAAGTTACACTGTCTGATGCCATTTATTTACTGTATTTATAGATAATGAAAGTATGTAAATCTCATATGAAAGAAGCAGAAAAAATTATTCTATTTTTCGTTTTTATTTCTTGCATTTTTTGAAAGAAATTCCAAGTATCAATGGTGTAAAAAAAAAACAAAAAACAAAAAACAAACTCTTAAGTACTTCCCCTGTAACAGGCTCACTACATTTGTATTCTGCACTGATATTGAAACTCAAAGAAACAGCGTATGATCAGCTTGATAAGGAAAACCACAAGTTGGGCCACCTTTTCAATTATTTTTTTAAAGGACATTTTTGACAGTTTGGGATCTAGTCTCAGGTGCTTTGGTGGCCCTGTGATAACTAGGGTTTATTTTCTGTGCTAAACTGTTGTTTCATTAAAATTAATAAGTCAAATGATTTGTTGCAACTCCCTTTACATGGAATTGCTTTAAAAAGCTTTTACAGAAATTTACAATATGGCTCTGTGGCATGTGCACCCACCCTGACAAAGACAACAGCTTTCTGGCTATTGATACATAGTGTCTGCTAATTCTTTCACCTTTATTATCCCACCCTTATTTTTGTGTCTTTGCAGTGACTGGAGCCCTCAGCCAATAAGAGCTGATACGACCACATATGACCACAGATCAGATTCTACTAGGTATAAATGGAACCTTGCTGGAGAGTCAGTTTGAGCCAGGCCTCCCTGAAGCAGCTGGTCTGCAGGCAGGGACTCGCCCCTTGTATAGGAGACACTGCCCAGGAAAAATTCCTGGGACTTTGGTGAGGGAATGCTTCTGGATATAACCTGGAGTGAGCCTAAGCCCCGGTGTGGGTGAGTGATTCCCTTTTCTGGTTACCCTGGAGTGGGAGGTTTTCCCTTTGTTTGTGGATATGTGTGCATTTTGGGTCATCTTTTTAAAGAGGAATACTCAGGAAATCTTGAGTCAGGTTGTGTAGTATTATATTCCTACCTGACATCTGAACTACTTTGGTCCATCAGAGTGCTGGGTAATTTTTGGTTAGAAAAAACCTCGTATTCCTTCCTGACATCTGATCTGTTTGTTTTGTGGGTGCCTTTGTGACAGTCTAAACTGAAAATTCCTCAGAAAAAAAATAATTTCTTGACAGCTTATGTTGATTTGCGAATGTCTTGAGATCTGAATCAGGTCTGAACTGTCTGGAGTCCATAATTAAAACTAGACATAGCCTGATGATGCTTCAGTAGTGCTAGATTATCTCCCATAGCTCATATGAGTTATGGTACTGTGAAACTACATGTGCACAAAAAAGATCCTATTTCATACGCAGGAAAAAAAATCACAGAATCATAGAATGGCTTGGGCTAGAAGGGACCTTAGAGGTCATCTAGTTCCAACTCTCTTGCCATGGTCAGAGACACCTCCCACTAGACCAGGTTGCTCAAAGCCCCATCCAAATTGTCCTTGAACAAGAAAGCCAATGCATTAATCAGCCCTGCCATATATAAAAATGTGTTGCGTTTGGCAATGCTAGATTTAGACGTGAAAGTATAGAAAGCATGGCTATAATAATCATATATTTCACGTCATAGTTAACTGTGAGTCAGCAATAAGGGAAAGGCTCACTGAGCCTGCTTGTACCAGAGAAGCCTGTTGAATATGTTCCAGTGTGGTGCACTTTGTTGTTGTCGTTGTTGTTTGTGATGCAGAAAATAATTGTTTTTACATCTTTAGTGCTGTAAGAACGACTGCCCATTATGAACTCTGATAGAAAGTCTGTCATGTATGTAGGTGTACTCTTCTCCTCTTCTCCTCTGTTCCTCTTCTCCTTTTATTTTCCCTTGGTTCAGGAATCATAGTTGTGGTCATCCTAGCTGTTGCCATCCTTGTTAAGGTAGGACTATGTTCACCATCAGGGCATAGGATTACTACTCTCACTAATCCTGTGAGATTAGAGATTGAGTTTGGTGTGGATAAGAAGTGGTGTAAATTACAGAAATGACCACTTATGAGAAATTGTGAAGGCTTGTCAGCCCCCAGCACAAGAAGGACATGGACCTGTTGGAACGTGTTCAGCGGAGAGCCACAAAAATGATCAGAGGGCTGGAGCAGCTCTCCTGTGAGAACAGGCTGAGGGAGTTGGGGTTGTTCAGCCTGGAGAAGAGGAGGCTCTGGGGGGACCTTATAACAACCTTCCAGTACCTGAGAGGGGCCTACAAGAAAGCAGGGGAGGGACTATTCGCAGCGGTTTGCAGTGACAGGACAAGGGCTAATGACTTTAAACTAGAAAAGGGTAGATTTAGTTTAGATGTTAGGAAAAAGTTCTTTAATACGAGGGTGATAGACCACTGGAATAGGTTGCCCAGAGAGGTGGTGGAGGCCCCATCCCTGGAGACAAGATCAGGCTGGATGAAGCTTTGAGTAGCTTGATGTAGTTGGAGATGTCCCTGCTTATTGCAGGGGGGTTGGACTAGATGACCTTTGGAGGTCCCTTCCAACTCACACATTCTGTGATTCTATGGGTGTCCTGTTCATGTGATAAACAGGTGTATATGATTGGTGGTGCAGCATCCTAAGCACCTGCAGTGTAGATACAGATGCTCCAGACTGGGATGCTCACACTGGAATGACATAGCACTGAAGAGGTATGTAACTTGTTGAGTAAAGTCCCTCAATGAAAAATAAAAGGATCTGGGACCTGACACAGCCCTGGAAAAGGGAGCAGTCACACTGTAAACACTGAAGATACATCTGGTAAGAAAATTGCTCTTTGTTGAAGGGCTGCATTTTTAAGAGTCTTTTCAAGGCTGGAAAAGTAGAAATGGCAGGAAGTTTTAAGAAGTATATTTTTTTCTGTGTATTATTTTTAGCCAAGATAATTTAATGAGTTTCTTTACTGTGTGACCTCTGCAAATTACTGTTTTGCCATCTGTAAGGATGAGATAAATGTTAACAGAGGAGCAAAAATAAGTTAGGGGAGTGTGAAGGCAAAAATCCCTTAAGAGGTCCTTAAACCAGATTTGCTACCAAAGCCAGTACATTATGAAATTAATGTTATATTGGTGTAAATTTCAGTGAATTAAAAACTAGAACAGTTTTGACAATGTATAAATTGCATTTATAGATTAGGCCTGATTGATAAACTGATAAACTGAATTATTCTCTTCTATTGCTGATAGGTCCGGAATATCTTGTCCTTGTCTGAAATGAGTAGAGTACTGGGAATGCAAGTTTATTATACACAGAGCTGTATAACATCCTCCCAGTTTGCAAGGTGCTGAGAGACTGCTGTTGGAAGCTGTTTTGATGACTCTTCTGATTTATAACATTGTCTTTCTCCCAGTAAAGGGATTCTGTTCTAGTTTTAAGTGGGAGATGGAAGGTGAAGAGTTGGTATGTCTAAACAATCAACATGCCTTTCACCTTGGTTAGGGAATACATAAGGCTGCTAGTTGTCTGCCTGAAGTTCAAACAATAACAAAGATATTTTCACAAGGGAAAATATATCCAGACTTAATTTTGAAAGGGCAACAATTGTGGCAGAGCAAGAAAATGAGCTGACACTCCATATGCTGGCAATTACCCTTTTCAAAACCCATCTGTGAGAGTGGGCCAGGTAATTTATGTCACACACTGAACTCAAGCCCATCTTCCTCAGGGATTAAGGTGGGAAGGAGCAAAATACACCCATAGCTATCCCCACACCTGTCTTGTTTGTGGGTGAACAGTGTGTTTATGTGCCCACACATACTGCACAGGGTGATGACCAGGGTGATGGACCTTTGCTTTAGCATGTGCATGGTAAGTCTGAGTTGTCACACAATGATGAACTCACTGTCTAGCCACTGTACAGTTCTTGTGCACATATTTCAGTTTCAGAAATCCCAGACAGAAATATGAGCCTCTAGGGCTGTAAATCACCATTTATGTATTGAATTGTAAGGCTGATGAAGCTCCAGTTGGCTTCAAGCCTGTGCATGAACAACGGAGATGTTTGGGCTGTGGAAAGTTTTGAGGTTTTAAACAAATCTCTGAAGTCTCATGCTGTGGAGAATTCAGATGTGGGAAAGGGCATGACCAAAGGGATCTGGACAGATTATTGATCTTTAATTTTTAAAATATTTTTTATGTTCATACTCCTTGAGTCTAGTATGATTTCCCAGATCTTGGTATGGAGATTAAATGTTGAACTGCTAGTATTGCTAGGTAGGCAGTCCCTTTGCTATTTTGTTTTAGCTTGGTAACTCGGAAGACATCTTTTTATTTCATCTCCAGATCACAAGTCTTCTTAATTAAGCTCTTTCTCAAGTAGAAAAATTCCCCTCTCCACATTGATGTGTTTCCAAGTGTAGTGCCTTTCAGCCTACAAACATGAATAAGTCTGTTAACAATTCTTTTCCACCTCAGAACACTTTACCTTTACTCAGAGTGCTCATAGCATTTTATACTGACTTAAGATATTTGAAAGGTGTTTGTGTAGTGTTGCCCTAATGATTACTATTTTATGAGGGGCTCTTCAAAACTGCTATCCATGATAGATAGCTCAGGTACAGCTGAGTGCTATCGTGGAAGGGAATGATACTGGGAAATGTATTGACAAGCTTCAAAGTTATGGATCCAAAAAGAATGCTTCAGTGCTGTCTTTTGCTCTACTCAAACAGCCACCCCTGCCTGACAGTTGTGGAGTCCTATCCACCAGACAATGTTTCTTAGAAAAGGGTAAGAGAAAGCAGTAAGTAAAGATCTTTATCTCAACACATTTGAATGTGTTTCCCATGATCATTTTATTCAGCTACCTTAGCTCTTTATCTGAAACATCAGAGCAGTTACAAATCAAAGATGAGCTTTTTTTTTACAATACTTTTATCTTCTGATTAAAATTGCCATGTACTCTTAAAGAAGAGATTTTTTCCTGGTACCGAGCAGACAGATATACAGTCTGGTGCAGGTCAGCTATACATTTAACCACTCATATTCAGGGCTTGAATGCCTTCCCTCAGGTCAGAGACCAACAGGACAGGACATATACAAAGGGAAGAGGAGCCAAAGCCATTGGATGGGCAGAGCAAAACCTGTACTGCCCCACACTCATAAAACCAGCTGGCTGTGATTTCCAGCCACATGCCTTAAGCTATGAGACTTTGGTCTTATTATGTGTAATGGGTTGTCAGAACAACTTGCTTAGCAATTTAAAACAGATATGTAAGTAAGGCTTAAAGCTATCTCACAGGTGTTGTGTAAACTGCTGGTGACACCAGGGTCACAGCCAGGTATTGATCTGACAGGTCTTCCTGTTTCTTCCCTCATTATTCCTTGCACCTGGAGGGATAGAGAAGAACACTACTTGTGCTCCTGTCCCTTTAACCTGTTTTCTCAAGATCTTGAAGTCTCTCTTGATTGCCCTTGATACCTGATGTTGTTGTGACTTTGTTCTCCCTACCTGAAAAATCAGTAATGTATAATAATTTGAAGGATGTACCAGTGTGGAAAAGGAAGTGTTCTCACCACACCTTTAACCTGGGGGCCAGGGAGGCAGCAGATTTCCCGGAGAAGTGTGTCTGGTCTGCATATCAGGCCTTCTGTTCCCTTCAAAGGGAGCCACCTGTGACAATGACCTGTCTTGCAGGGTGTAGGCTGACTTAACCTCCACAACACCTCCAAGCTAGACAAACTATGGTCCTCATTATTGTTAGGTTTCACTTGTAGGGCCTTGCACCTGTTCTGCAGGGGCACCCAGGAAGGTGGGGTTGTTGCTGAGGGGATGCGCCTGCTGTGCTGGGCAGGAACTTGTTGCCATTGTTCCTGCTCCTTCAGGTCACTATGTCCAGTAGGATGGAGAAGGGAAAGGGAATCCTCCAGGTTATGTGTCTTGTCTGCCTGTTGGGTCTGTCTCAAGGAAGGCAGGATGTGGTTCCAGTGATCAGTCTCTCTCGCACTGCCTGATGCTTCCTAACCTACTTACCTTCTCCCAGAGCTCTGCTCCTAAATGGATGAGTTCCTCTAGCTGGGGCCATCCTGTACTGGTGTAAAAGCAGAGTACACCCTGCAGCCTGACTCCCGTGTGGCTGCATGTTCCCACTGGAGCTCCGCTGGGGAAGCTGCCTCTGTCGTGGTCAGTGCAGAGCTCAGAGAGACCATGGCATTCTGCCGTGTAGAAATCATCCCTCCCTGGTCAGAGCTGTCAGAGCTTTCTGCACCCTTCTTGGGTGCCCTACTTGTGTGCCCCTCCAAACTGTTGCATCACTTCAAGATTTTGTTTTCAGTTTCTGTTATGCTTCTGTGGAAGCTTGTATTTAAGACAGAATTGTATCTGAGCACTGAATCACAACATGCAAACAGAAACGTGCTGTGACAAACCATACGTTTTGATTCTTGATTTATTCATTATTAGCAACTTAAGGAGCTAGTAAAACCAACTGTGCTTCTATATATTTGTCCATTTTTCTACTTGGTATCCATTTTTGGAGTGTATGCTGAATTATTCTAGAAAATATAGAGTAAATCATGGTGTCATTTGCCCAGTTCATTTTAAATATATATTATTTTCCATTATTATTTTATACACAGATTATTCTGATCCACTCCTGCTTTTTTTTTTGTTGTTTAACTTGAAACCGCTGTAATTGTAAATATTCTACCTGCCAAATTACATTTGTTACATTACTTGTAAGGCATATTAAAGCAGTTAAGCTTTTTTATAGTGTTCCTTAAAAATATCACAGCATAACAGTGAATTTAATAGCATTTGCTTTGAGCAGGAAGGAAAAAAATTGTATTTCATGAATAAAGGAAATAATCTATATTTCATAGCTCCAGGTATCAAGTAAATAATATATACTACTCAATTTCTCTATTGCTGATACAATTTTTTTTAGGAATAACAAATTAGAAAATTAAAAATGTCTTATTCTCTCATTTTAATATGTTTTACTGACATGAAATTTTATCATGTTGGATCAGTCTTCAGGAATGGAAAAATAGAAAGATAAAAATCTATAGCTCGGAGACAAGCAGGAACGGCAAATAAGCTATTTAACATAGCAATACTTTGTCTTTTTAACGGTTTTCTGCTGATTGTCCAACTTCATTTGGAGAGCATTAATAAAATAACGGTGTGAAATATATGTCTGGTGAGACTAAGGCAATGTCATAAGCGACTTTGTAGGTAATCTTTTGTGACTTTTGAAGAGTATTTTTTGTTTGTCTTAAGCTTGTTCAATGTGCTCAATTTACATTTGTCTTTTTTCTCTGATGTGCCTTCTATGAAATCACTTCTTTCAAACAGAAAATAATGAATATGCCAAAACTTATAATAAAGGGGGGTTTAGAAACAAAGTTTTAATCTGAGGCAGACAGATTAAGGTCCTGACTCTTTCCAGCACTGAATACTGAACAGTTTCTGCTGATTTAAGAGTTTAAGAATAATAACGATTTGTTCCTCTGTAGAGGGTATACCTGTCCTGGCTCTCTGTACCTAACCTAGTGCACTGGGAGGACAGCTGGACTAGAAGGACCAGCAGTCCACTTACCTGAAGGGTGATGTCACAACAACAGGACTGGACAACTGGCCAGTACTAAACACAAGCTGTTTGCACGTAGCTTTACTTTTGAATGTGTTTACTTGTACTGCTACTCCTTAAAAACTGGTCTTTCTATTCCATTTGCAATGCTTCTCAGTCATTCACCTGTCCATGTCATGCTGTACCCTACAGGGTGAGACATATCTGAATATGCAGGGCTAGTGCTTGTCATGTCGTCTTCATCATCTGACTCAACACAGGGCTCCTGACTTGCTCTGTGGGGAGGCAGAGAGGGAGAAGAAATGTGGGCAAGTTCCTTGCAGCACTTCTCCCCAGTAAGATCATACCAGATACCCTTATGTAGTCCCTAAAGTGAGGGAAATGGTATTTTCATTGATAAAACGTTGCCCATCTTTGTTCTAGGAAACATCTTATAGCACAGTGTTAGGCAGAGCTCATTTTAGCAGCCTGTAATTTGTTTACACTTAAGCATCTTGCCTGCACCCTTACAGCTCTATTCCACTGAGTACATTTCCTCTAACAGGAAGACCTGTGGAATTTTGTTTGCACTTTGTCAGTGGGGAAATCACAAGAGAGTCAAACATTCCCCACTTCTGGGTTTAAATTACACGGTTATCCTGCTGTCTGCTGTGAAGAGCTTTTAAGTGGTGTGTTTGCCATTAGAGCCTCTCCATGTGAATTATTTACTGTTGACAGTGGTAGCTAGTAGGAAATGTTTCTGTGGGATATGGATTTATAATGACACTTTTACTTTAAGGATTAAAGTTTTTTTTGATGGTTCAGAGAGAGGTTTTTTTTTGGTTTTGAAACCATAGGAGATGTATCAGAAATCTGACCTATCATATTGTCTCCTGGCTCCGAAACAGGGATATGGAATGAATAATAATAAAAATAAGGCAAGAAATTATTTTCTCTAAAAGCACTTTCATCTGATTCCATAGACAGATGGCCAAAGCAGAAATTGTGTTATTTTGAATGGCTTATGTGGCTGCCTGGAAGCTATTGTCCCTGCAGCAGGGCAGGCAGAGTGAGCTGAGCAAATTCTCCTGGTGAGCTTCTCTGAGAAGTCAGCCAGATTCAATCAGAAGCCAAAGAACAATAACCTAAAAGTATGGCAAATATAACGTCAGCTTGTATGTTTCCATGCCACCCCGGATTTACTGTACACATACTGTATGGTATGTCTGCACATGCTCAGGACCAGGAGTGGAAGGACCACTGCTGTGTGAAAGGCACGGCTGTGTGGGGTCTACGTGCAGTGTGTCCCTTGGATCTGGACCAGAATAAAGGGTGCTGCTGGGGTGGAAGTTTAGCTGCTTGGCTGAGGAGCATTGCTGCCATGATGTTGTGCTCAGCTCCTTCACTGGAGAGGCTTTGTGTTCAGCTGGCTCTGGCTATGAAGACAGAAGGATTTGCCTAAGAGTGCACGTCGATATAGGTATATCCCATATTAAATTTTTATGAAAAACTTTTACTGTAATCCTGAATGTTATTATCCAGATGAAGACTATGAATAAGGAAGGCTTTATTTAGGAACAATAGAAGGAAGATTTAAAATATGCAACTCCATTAGGTCCTGCTAACTTTATTTCCTCTATGAAGTATGACACTTTTAAAGTATAGTTTTGTTATATTAATTTGATAAATTATGACCATACAACAAAGTTCAAACTACCCTTAGAAAGACAGCCTAAGAATACCATCCAGCACAAGGTGCATATGCTTCTTTAAACAATCAGTTTGAAAGTTATTGACTTCCAGTAGTGAAAAAAAATTGGCTATTCTCTGAATCAAAGTACAAATCTTAACTAATTTCTATTTTACTTCCTAACTGAAATAGCAAAGGGCAATGAATACAAATGTTTTCCAATTAGACAATTACGATTGTCCTTGTTTTTGGAAGCCAATGGAATTGTCATAAAAGGAATTGCAGAAAACCACTGTCCAGAAAATTTAAAATTGCCTCAGGAGAAAGACATTGTGCCAGAAATACATTAACTTACAAACAAGTTGCTAGTGATTATAATGACATCCACTGACTGGCTCTGGCCATGCTACAAGTGGTTGCAATGCAGCCACCGATGATCCAGCCTGGCAGTGATGGTGTGCTGCTGTGAGTGAGGCACCACTTGGGTGCCTCATGGCTCAGGAGAAGCACCTGCTGGAATGGCAGCCTTGTGCCAATTGCTAACCCATAGATAACATGGCTGTTATCTTTTCCAGACTGTAGCCTTGTCCCCAGCTATGGCAAAATGGTTCTCATAAATGCCAGGCTGCATTCTCAGAAAATTTCTTTTTTGTCTGTAAGTTTTACTCCTCAAAGTGACATAAAATAATGGAGTCCCTCTGTATAAATGATGAAAGCATGTGCCATCAAACTGTTGAGTAGATTTTCAGTACATCCATTTTTAACATTGTATTAATTTTAAAATGTCTTTCATAGTGAGTTGACTGACAAAACCATATAAAATGTGTGGTTTTGTGTTAAATATTCAGATAAATCAAAAAGCTGTTCTCCTAGGATGTTGTCTCAGGGCAGAAAGAACTGTGGCAACTGAATAATAAAACCTTGACAGTAATTTACAGTAAAAATACTAATACAGCTCAACTGTAATCCTGTGACCAATATTGTTGTAATGTAAATACTCTACTTTCCTTTTTTATTATGATTTTTCACTTCAACGGTTTGTTGTGAGCTTTAACTAATGCAGTTGAAATAAGCCACGATCATCTCTTGTTTTTTGTCTTCCAGAAAAAGAATTCCACAGGTTATATCTGATTTTAAGCTTGAGTTTTTGCTGGGTCTAAACCTTGTTTTGTTGAGAACCTCAAAGCCTAAAAGTTTGATTTTTTTTTTTTTTTTTCCAGTTTGAATTAATAGCAAGTGTCTCAATATAGTATCAAATAAGTGTATCAAAACAGTGACAAGTGGAGTCCCTCAGGGAT
>NW_008610341.1:0-3303 GCF_000691845.1 Merops nubicus | reverse complement strand
TTTGGGTTGGAAGGGACTTTTAAAGATTAGTCCAACACCCGCACCACCCCTCTGGGCAGCCTGTTCCACTGTTTCACCACTCTGACAGTAAAGAACTTCTTACTAATGTCTAATCTAAATCTAACCTGCTCTCATTTAAAGTCATTTCCCCTTTGTCCTGTTGCTGCACGCCCTTACAAACAGTCCTTGCCCATCTTTCCTCTAGGCACCCTTTAGATACTGGAAGGCCACCATAAGGTCTCCACAGAGCCTTCTCTTCTCCACGCTGAACAACCCCAGATCTCTCAGCTTATCCTTGTAGGAGAAGTGCTCCAGCCTCTGGTCATTTTTGCAGCCCTCCTCTGGACATGCTCCAACAGGTTTATGTCCCCCCCATGTTGAGGTCTCCAGAGCTGGACACAGACTCCAGGGGAGGTCTCACAGGGCAGAGCAGAGGGGCACTCCCCAGGGCAGAGCAGAGTGGCAGGATCACCTCTCTCCATCTGCTGGCCACACTGCTCTGGATGCAGCCCAGGATTCGACTGCCCTTCTGGGCTGCCATGGCACGTTGGGGGCTCATGTCCAGCTTCTCATCCACTAGTACCCCCAAGTCCTTTTCTGCAGGACTGCTCACTATCGCATCATCCCTCAGCCTGTTGTATAATGAGGATTGTCCCTACCCACGTGCAGGTCCTTGCACTTGGTCTTGTTGAACCTGAAGAGGTTCTCATGGGCCCATGTCTCAGGCTTGTCCAGGTCCCTCTGGATGACATCCCATACCCCTGGCCTCCAGACTTGCTGAGGCTGCACTCAATCCCAGTGACTGTGTCATGAGGACATTAAACAGCACCAGTGCCAGTGTGGACCCCTGAGGGACACCACTTGTCACCAGTCTCCATCTGGACACTGAGCCCATGCCCACGACCCTCTGGGTGTGACCCTCCAGCCAGTCCCTCATCCACTGAACCATCCAGCTGTCCAGTCTGTCCCTGTCCTGTTCAGAGAGGAGGAGGTCGTGGGGACCTGAGTCAAAGGCCTCACTGCAGCCCAGACAGAAGACATCCATAGCTTCTCCTTGCCCACTGCTGTACCCACTCCAGCACAGAGGGACACTAGGTGGCTCAGGCAGGACGTGCCCTTGGTGAAGCCGTGCTGGCTGTCTGGAATCACCTCCCTGTCCTCCATCCTCTCCCCTCAGCACAGCTTCTGGCAGGATCTGTTCTGTGCTCCCCCTGGCCCAGGGATGAGGCTGACAGGTTGGTAGTTCCCAGGCTCCTCCTTTTTACCCTGTGGGGTTCCTTGCTGTTCAGTGTGGCCAGTAGCTCTGACTCAGCCGTGCTGGCCTCTGCCCTTCCCTGCTTGATTTCTTGCCCCTGGGGACTGAGAACCCTCATGCTCTATGGAAAGCCTCCTTAAAGAACTGCCAGGTCTGTTCTTCTACCTTGTCCCTGAGGACCATTTCCCAGGGGGTCCTGTTGACTGTTCTTGAAGCTATGAGAACACATCACAAGGTAAACAGGTAGTGCAGTGGTTCTTTCTAAAGACAACAGCAGACATCATCCACATAAAGACTTTTTTGAGCCCTTTCATATGTCCATATTATCCACTTTGTGCAGCTAACTGTTGTCAGTGGAGAGCTCAACTGCTCTACATGCTGATAAGGAAGGAGAGGGAGAACAAGAGAACACTTGGTCTTCTCAGATTGCCATTTCCCTTGGTCTCATAAACAACAGTTTGTCAGAACCAGCAGCTCAGACTAGTTCCAAACACAGCAGAGGAACTGCTGCTTGCTAGTGTTTGCTTCTTCCTGTCAATACTAAAAACTGAGGTCACTGAAAAGCTGCTTTAAAAGTTTAGCTGCTCTAGGGAGGAGGTGCTTTCATCAGAGCTCAGATTCCATGCCTAGAACTAACATCAGCACAACTAAGTTAACATTTCAGTTAACTTGTACAGTATCTCAGGAAACACTTGGTAATTTCTTATTCACAAAACCCAACACAAGACAGTGGGAAAAAGCTTTGAAGTCCTTCTGCATCTACAAGAGCTGCCTGCTGGACCCGGGTGGGATTGGCATTAAACTAGACAAAGATTGATGAGGGCTGTGTATTCTTTGGAAACAAGTCCCAGCTGAAGTCCCAGTCCATGTGTGTGCACCCTGCTGCTCCCAGATCAGCTCCTCCCTCACCTGCAGTGCCACTCTCCCCCATGCTTTAACTTTCGTAGCCCACATTTAATTATCTCATTCTCATTATCTCTGTCATTATCTCCCCAGGTTGTTCCCAGAACGTGCTGTGGCTGTTATGAAAAAGCTGACTGATGCCAAGTTTGATGCAGTCGTTGGGCAGAAAATCACCCAGTGACAAGTGAAAATCAATTCTATCCCCGTGCACAAGTGAGAACAGAACATGTGGTGAGCATAATTCAGCTGGTTTGATTCAGAGCAGAGCTCAGACAGATCCTCCCAGGCCACCATTCCCCAGCCCAGCGAAGGGTTTGTCCCACACCTGCAGCAGGGACACTCCTGCATGAGCTGGCACATGAAGGCAGCAGAGATGCACCCCAGAAGTCTGAGGGGTGCTTTGGCTGGACGCCCCAGTGCCCTGTGTGCTGGTGCTGAGGCACAGGCAGGAATGGCCACACAGCCTGCTCTGGCACCACACGGCTGCCCCTGGAGCTGGGTCAAGCAACAGGGCTGGGCTGGCCACGGGGTGAGCAGGAGCTCTCCCCTTCTGGAAGGGGAAGAGAAAGGGAATAAGGGAGAGAGGTGTGGATGGGAAAAGAAAACTAAGCCAGCTTTAACGAAAATCATAATAGTAAAATGAAATATATACAAATATATAAAAACCCAATATGAACCCAACCCCCCTGAAAGCAATTCCATCACCATTACTGACTGGTGCTCTGGAGCAGGCACTGGGGAAGTCTCAGACTGGATTTGGTGGCAGATGGGAACCAGATTCAGGAACTGGATTCTGGAGCTGGGTTCTGGAACAAACAGATTGGTATCAAAGGCAGAACTGTGTACCAAAGCAGGAACGGCCCCCAACCCCCAGCCACTGAAGAAGAGCCTGACCCCTGTGATCCCTCAGCTTTATACTGAGTATGTATGGTGTGTATGGGGTGGAACACCTTGCTGGTCACTTTGGGGTCACCTCTCCTGGCTGTTCCTCCCCACAGGTGTGGCCATTTCCTTTCTGCAGCCCCAGCGTGGTACACAAAATTTAGCAGTGATCTCAGTCTGCACAGGAGCAAATATAAACCTTTCTGCACACCAGCTCTTGGTAGTAACTCCAAACGAGGAGCGTTATCACTGCTGGAAGCAGA
>NW_008610340.1:1521-1727 GCF_000691845.1 Merops nubicus | reverse complement strand
CATACAGGGATGGTGATTCAACCACTTACCTATGAAACGTTTCAGTGCTTAACAACTCTCTCAGTGAACAAATTTCTCCTAACATCTATCCTAAAACTTCTCTGACGGAACTTGAGGCCATTTCCCCTACTCCTATCGCTTCTTACTTTTGAGAAGAGACTGGCATCCATGTCTCTACAACCTCCATTCAGGGAGTTGGAGAGAGA
>NW_008610340.1:0-1490 GCF_000691845.1 Merops nubicus | reverse complement strand
GCCGATGGGCTAATGATGTAGCCACTGTGAACAGAGACAAGATCAAATAGCTATCTGTCCTGCCTGGCCTCTCAGGAGATCCCTTTGTTGTGGGATTGCTAAGGGGGGGGAGAATGGCAGATGTGGGATAATGGCCTAGCTTACTGTGAGACAGGAATACAGGCTAATTTAGTGCACTTTGGGAGAAAGGTTAAGATGTTTCTGATTATGAGATTCTTGTGCTATCTCTGGGGGTGGAGATTCGCTGAGCTGACATGCCAAATGGCTGAAGAAGGGAGTCTTCTGAAGATATGACTATACTGTTTTGGCTAAAACAACAAAAGCAAACAGCACTTACATAAATCTTGAAGGCCATAGTGTCCGAGTGAAGACCTTTGCATAATTAACAGTAAAATAAATAGTAAAGTGTACACCCCTGAATATGATAATGAGCCTAACGGAGTACATGCTAAACATATATGACTATGTTACTCAACTCTCCACCCAAATTGTAGAATCATACAATGGCTTAGGTTGTAAGGGACCCTAGAGATCATCTAATCCAATCTCCCTGCTATGGGCAGGGATGCCTCTCAATGAGACTACGTTGCTCAAGGGCTCATCCAACTTGTCCTTAAACACCTCCAGGGAGGGGACATCCACAACCTCTCTGGGCAATCTATTCCAGAGTCCCACCACCCTTGTACTGAAGAACTTCTTCCTAAGATCTAGTCTAAACCTATTCTCCTTCAGTTTAAGACCATTTCCCCTTGTCCTGTCACTGCACACTCTTGTGAAAAGCTCCTCTCCAGCCTTCCTGTAGGTTCCCTTCAGGTATTGGAAGGCAGTTATAAGGTCCCTCCAAAGTCTTCTCTTCTCCAGGCTGAATAATCCCAGTGCCTTCAGCCTCTCCTCATAGCAGAGATGCTCCAGCCCCTGGATCATCTTTGTGGCCCTCCTCTGGACTCATTCCAACAGATCTATGTCCCTTTTATGGTGGGGACACCAGAACTAGATGCAGTATTCAAGGTGGGGTCTCACAAGAGCAGAGTAAAGGGGGAGAATCACCTCTTTTGATCTGCTGGCCACATGCCTCTTGATGCATCCCAGGATGCAATTTGCCTTCCAGGCTGCAGGAGTGCACACTGCCAGCTCATGTTGAGCTTCTTGTCAATCAGCACCCCCAAGACTTTCTCTTCAGGGCTACTCTCAACCAGCTCTGTACCGTTTGTAATTGTGCCTGGGATTGGCCCAACCTGGGTACAGGGCCTTGCATTTTGACCTGTTGAACCTTATGCAGTTTGCATTAGCCCATTTCTCTAGCCTGTCAAGGTCCCTCTGGATGGCCTCCCTTCCCTCAAGTGAGTCTACTACACAGCTTAGTGTCAGTGGCAAACTTGCTGAGGGTGCACTCAATGCTACCATCCATGTTGCTGATAAAGATGTTAACATTGGACCCAGAACAGAACCCTGAGGAACTCCAATTGTCACTGGTCTCCACCTGGACTTCG
>NW_008610339.1:0-9132 GCF_000691845.1 Merops nubicus | reverse complement strand
TTTTATATATGAATATTTATATGAATATTTTTTATTCTCTTTTGTAATTTATAATAGGAGTTTCAGGAGGTAAGGCTGATGTGAAGGCACTTTACTGGTTATTTTCTATGTAGTCATCATCTATGAACAAGACTGTTGACACAAAACTTGTATTTGCTGGTTCCACGCCATATGACCTGAGTGACAGTATTAATGTTCAGTTTTACCTGTTTTGTTGTCTTCCTTAATTAAAAGCATTCAAAGTATTCAGTGTTTGGTACTTTTAAAGCATATTCTTTCTAATTAGACTACCATCTAGTGACAGTTCTACTGGTGATTTTTAATTATTTTAATGTTTCCCAGCTAAAACAAAAACCAATGTAAGTTCATTGGGCGTTGTAGATAGGAGGACTTGCTGTAAAATCCCTCTTAAGATAAATATGCAGATAGTTTGCCCGATCTGAAAAAGAAATGGGTATACCTCATCTCTGTGGTCCCATAGTCTGAAAGTTGCATCCAATCTGACATAAACTGTAACTTATATTTTGATTTAGGAAAATGGAAAAAGAAAAACAAAAAGCTGCAGTAAAAAAAAGGGAGTTGAAAGTCGAAACATCTTTTGTAGGATATAAAATTCTGTTTCTTGAAACAGAAATGTGTACTGCAGCTGAACTACAGCTTAAAGTAAAAACAAAAATAAAGCTTGGTGTCTCATTGATCTGAATGTTACTTTGTGATTGTGTGAACTCATTGATTCCAAATAGAAGATTAAGGAAGAAATATCTGGAAAACAAGCAAATACAGCTTTGTTTATTTGTCCCTTAAACCATTTTTTTTTAGTTTGTGTCATGTCCCTGAATACATAGAATATTAGGAATAAATTTCAGTTACTGTTACCAAAAAGAAGAATGTGAACATAGGATTATGGGAACAAAAGTATGCAGACAGAGAAAATATTTTGTAAAAATTGAGAAGTACAAGGATAAAAAGGCTGAAGCAATTACACTAGAAGGGAATGAAAAGTACCTAAGCCCTGTGAAGTTTTTCTATAAGCATCAAACATGCAAAAGGCACACCTACACACTGTTATAGTAGCAGAAACGTAACCTTTTTATCTGTCTTTCCAGCAATGTACCTCCCGAACCCTTTTTCTCTAGCTTGGGTCAATATCCACTTCTTATCTCCAGCTTTGAGAACAAGCTGAAGGGATTCAGCATATTTGTTTTTGAAGATTTTATTTATTTATTTGTGTGGTACTTCATGTTTTCTATGTAAAAGGGTTAATCCTTTTGACTTCTAATTAAGAAAACTAAAAGCAGAAAAAGATGTATTGATCTGCCTTCAGAATAAGAAAATAAAAATATCTATTTTAATACATGCATCAAGAATAGATTCTAAAAGTATAGGTCTAGCTATTGAAAATGGTAAAAATAAGGCAAAATCCAGAAGTTGCTGTGGAGCCTTCTGTTTATGGTATCATACTTTGAGTAGGACATGATGGAAATTAGCAGTTATATATCTGATACCATTCAGTTTTATACCTGCTTTTTAAAATACAATTCTAATGTTTATTGTTTCAGTGTTCGTGAAAACATAAAGCTAGAGGGAATAGTATTTACTGTTATGCTTGTAATTATGATAATTACATAAGCTCTACTAAATCCACATATAGAATAACCCTTAAAACCATTTCTTCTTCAGTTCAATGAGAAATCTATGTGAAACTGTTCACTGTTAGATTACCTTAGCAGTAAAGGAGTACAGCTGCCTCTGAAACATCAGGAATTCATAGCATATCAAATTGAAGAAAATAGTTTAGTAAAACAAAACAAAACAAACCACACAAAACAAACAAACAATAACAAAAAACAAACAAACAAAAAAAACCAACAACAATCCATGGAATACAATTTTGAAAGTACCTGATTAATTTAGACTGATAGGTAGTATTTTCAAATTTGTGGAAAGCTGTTTGTTCCAGATAGTTCTTTCTGTATCTGACAGAGAACTCCAATTTCATAAGTCTACCTGCACTGTTTCCTTTATAGTCAATGAAGTTAAGCAGATGGAGAGATTCCTTCCAAAAATACATTCTAGTCATCTGATATCTCAACTTCTATGTAATCTACATCTCTTTCCTGACAACACAGCATCTTCAAAATAGCTTACACTCAATATACAGACTTTCAGTGCATACAATGGCATGGTTGAAAGACACGCCTGTTCCTAGCTGGTGTGCTCTGCAATGTTTCTGAAAGCTGGATCCCTCAGCTGTTTGGGTGAAAGAGAGCTTATTCTTTAGCTTTTACTTATTAGATAAATCACCCAGACACCCCCAGTTACCATGATATGTCATTGTTGACTAGTGCAGCACCTGAACACACTTGGAATTTATCTAAACCACTATAAAATATATATATTTTAAGTTTCTTTTTAACTTAAGAGTTATAACTTTATGACTTAAGAGTTGCTGAGGACAAATACAAGCAACAAGACATGCCATTCCTTAAAAAATGATGGTCTCTTAAACTGAGGCACTGCAGTACTTGCACGTTGCCCAGCACTCCTTACAATAGTCAGGTGGACATTGGGTTTTGGTTGTACACCTGCACTGAACTGTATAATTCAGTTCAGGAGCTTGAAGTAGAAAGCACTGATGTGGAAAAGATGTTCCTGTTATGCACATTAACCAAAAGTTTTCTGGTGCACCTCAGAAAAGGGCAATGAGTGAGCAAGTTTACATCACAGCATTTTTATTTCAGGAGTTAATTAGTCCTACCTTCTTAACTACAGCAATAAAGGAAATAGGAATTTTAGTCTTTGCCATTATTATCCTTTATGACTTCGCCTCAATCATTTAAAAATTCTACCCCATTGCTACTATTCATAAAGATTTACTGTATATATCCCATATTAAGAGTATATAAAAAAAAAAAGAGAAGGATAAAAACTAGTATTCCTTCTGCAATGCAGAACAGATTAGGCAACTGTTTCATTCTCAGTCTTGGCTGTTTCCTGTCACAGCCCAATTCCTTTTCCTGGCCTGCCAGCTGCAGCCTGGCTGTGATCTCCAGCCCTCCCAACACAAAGGGCTGTGGTTTCTCTGGCAGTGACTGCAGGAGCCCATCCTAGAGGGGCTATTCCCAAAGCTGAAGTTGGAGCAAGGGAGGCAGCAGCCCCCCTGCACAGGGGTTAAAACAGTGACACTCAGCTCAGCCCCAGCGAGGCTGAGTCTGTGCGCTGTCATGTCAACACAGAGTTGAAGGCCTTACACAAGAAATGGCAGAAGTCATGGATCTCTGAATCATAGAATGGTTTGGGTTGGAAGGGACCTTTAGAGATTACGTAGTCTGACCCCTGTGCCAGAGGGGAGGGAGATCTTTCACTAGATCAAGTCGCTCAAAGCCCTGTTCAGCCTGACCTTGGAACCCTTCTAATGATGGGGCATCCACAACTTCTCTAAGCAACCTGCACCAATGTCTCATCAGCCTTATTGTAAAAAACCTCCAATCTGAATCTACCCTCTTTCCATTTAAAACTATTGTCACTTGTCCTGTCACTACAGGCCATGGTCAAAAATATTTCTCTGTCTTTCTTATAAGCTCCCTTTAATTATTGAAAGGTTCAACAGAGTCTCCCTAAAGTCTTCTCATCTCCAGGCTGAGCAACCCCAACTCTCCCAATCTTTTTCCATAGACATTTTCATGACCAACCTCTGAACTCACTCTAACAGGTGACCTCAGAGCTAAGCACAGTAATCCAGGCTGGTCTCATGAGAGCATGGCAGAAGGGCAGAATCACCTCCCTAGATCTTGCTTCTTTTGATGCAGCACAGGATACGGCTGGCTCTCTGGGCTGCAAGAACACATTGCTGGTTCATGTCCAGCTTTTCATCCAGCAGTACCCCCAAGTCCTTTTCCACAAGGCTGCTCTAAATCCATTCACCCCCTAGTTTATATTGATACTGGTATTTGTGCTAACCCAGGACTGAGACTTTGCACTTGGCCTTGTTGAACTTCACAAGGTTCACATGGGCCCGTTACTCAAGCCCTCTGAATGGTATCCCTTCCTTCTAGTGCATCAACGGCATGACTCAGCTTGGTGTCATCTGCAGACTTTCTGAGGGTACACTCAATCTTATTTCTATGTCATTGATGAGGATATTAAAAAGCACTGGTCTCAGTACAGACTGCTGAGGAATGTCGTTACCGACACCCGATCCCCGGGATAGCTGCCACCCAACCTCTGCCGTTGGGTACCATCACAGACACTGGCTTCAATGTGAAGGATGCTGCAAATGGCGTTTATTGCGTCGCTGCAATTCCTTATATACCACAAGCCACGCCCACAAGGCCCCTCGTGGGCAGTCTGAGCTTTCCGTTACATCGCGAGATCTTCCGCACGCCGATCCCTGCCTAGGGCAGGCTCTGCTCACCACAACAGAGGAACACTACTTGTTATTGGTCTCCATTTGGACACAGAGTTGTTGACTATAACTCTTCAGACACAGCCATCCAGCCAGTTCCTTATCCATTTAACAGTCCCTCCAACAAACCTGTGTCTCTCCAATTTAGCAGCAAGAATGTTGTGTGGGACTACATCAAAGCCCTTACAGAAGTCAAGGTAGATGTCATTTGTAGCTCTTCCCTTGTTCACTGATGCAGTCACTCCATCACAGATGGCCACTGGATTAGTCAGGCATGATCTCCCATTGGTGAAGCCATGTTGGCTGTCTCAAATCACCTCCCTCTCTTCTATATGTTTGGCATAGCTTGCACAAGGATTTGTTCCATGATGTTTCCAGGCACACAGGTCAGTAGTCCCCAGGGTCCTCCTTTCTACCTTTTTTTAAAAAAATGGGGATGACATTTCCCTTTTTCCAGTCACTGGGGACTTTGCCTTGCTGCCATGACTTTTCAGCTACGATGGAGAGTGGCTTGGAAACTATGTAATCTGATTCCCTCAGAGCCCTGTGGTGCATCTCATTGAGTCTCATCGACTTAGGTATCTTCATGTTCCTCAGGTGGTCTCAAATGTGAGCTTCTCCTAGGACTGGAAGGACACCATTCTCCCAGTCCCTGCCATGAGGTTCAGAGGCTTGAGAGATCAGCATTGAAAACAGAGGAAAAAAAAATAGAGTATCTCAGCTTTCTCCATGTCAGTTGTCACCATTTTTCTTGTCTTATTCATTGCAGAGATACATTTCCATTAATCTTTTTCTTGGCAACAGACCTGTAAAAGCTCTTCTTATTATTCTTTGTGTTTCATGCCAAATTGAGCTCCAAATATGCTTCACTTTTCCTAATACCATCCCTACACATCCAGAGAGCATACTCTATTCTTCCCAGGATTTATGTCCCTTGTTCCCTTGCCTGCACATTTCCATCTTACATTGGTTTGTCTAGGAGGCCCTTACTAAGCCATGCTTGTCTCCTGTCTTCCTTGCCTTATTTTTTGCATGTGGAAATAAGGAGCTGTTATGACAAAAAATTCTCCTTAAAGAGCTGCCAGCTCTGTGTAGCTCCTTTGTCCCTGAGGGTAGTTTCCTAGAGGGTCCCATCTGCTAATTCCTCAAAGAAAGTTGACTTTTCTAAAATTCAAGGTCCTGACTCTACTTGTCAGCTGGCCCATATCACTCAAGATTGTGGGCACTGCAGCCTAAGCTGCCACGAGTCTTGACCGCTCTAATTAGTTAATGTGTGTCACATTTGATTGGTTACAAGTGGGGAGCTCTAGGAAGGAAGTAGAAAAGGAATAAGGGAAGTGATCATAAAAAGAGGCTCAGATGAATTCACAGGAAAGGAGAAGAGATGCAAGTGGAAATTTGAGGAGAGCACCTCGGAGTGATACATGAGAGCAAAGAACTAGTAGCATCAGAAGAGCATCAGAGTTAAACTCACAGCAGGGCGTTTGCAGGTGAAAGCTTGTGACGTTTGTAAGATGGGTCAGATAACTGTGAGGAGCAAAGAGCATATTAAGGTTTCAGTAAGTAAATGAAGAGAGATATTTTGGGGATGAAAGAGAAGAGGAGAAAAAAAAATTTTTTTGAAGCTTGTGGTAACTGGAAGCATATGCTTTTGGAGCTATGTAGTGTGTGTTGATGCTCTGTAGTCAAAGCTGTGCATGTATTGAGTGAGCTTTCATTTTACTACTTCAAATGGTCCAGTAGCCTCTAGCTTACACAGAGTAAATTTGTCACTGAGCAATGTGGTTTTTCAGGCTGTTAGGTGATTTGATTGAATGCACTAGACAACAAAAACTCTTACTGTAGAATGGACCAAAGTTACATGTTGTGTAGAGCTAGCAGGCTGACCTAAACTTCACTGAACATCTTACCATTTCTCATCAAGGTCCCGTCAAATAAAAAGGCAAGTGAATGATGGGCACAGTGTATCTGAGGGCTCAGTTTAGAATTTCTGTTACTCTGACTGAACCACTATGGAAAAAGACATTTCTGCTGCATCTTGAATATTGCGCTTTTTTTTTTTGCTCTATAGAAACACTTGTATCTGTGGCAAAGGCAAGTGCTTTGATATTTTCAGAAAGTTTGCTACAAAATACAGAGGACTGGAAAGACCGGTTTCTTCTAGTTTTCTGCTGTAAGATATCTGAAAGCAAATGCATTTCCTTTTGAAATTTATTCTGCTCTGGTATAATCATCTGCATTAGAGCTGTTGTCAAGCTTTGGCATTTTTCCAGAGCTGCTAGCTGAGCAAGGTTGGAATGAGTCCACAAATAGGATTTTCTAATTGAAAGAAAGTCACTTTAGAACTCTTAAGATCCAGAGTAGATTGCTGTTCTGGATGACATGCTGAAAAAATAGCTTTAGCCTAGGGCAGCTCATGCCAGTGTGTGTGTAAATAACTATGAAAGGGAATAAAACAGATATAGGAAGACTCTTCTCAGTGGTATCCAGTGACAGGACAAGAGGTACTGGGCTAACCTGAAATATCTGAAATTACACTTTAAGCTTAGAAACTGTTGGGTATTTTTTTGTTGTTGGTTGGTTGTTGGTTTGGTGTTTCGTTTTGGTGGGGTGTTGTTGTTGTTGTTGTTTGTTTGTTTGTTTTTTGTGTTTTTTTGTGTGTGTGTGTTTTGTTGTTGTTGTTGTTTTTGTTTGTTTGTTGTTTTTTTGTTTGGTTGGTTGGTTTTTTTAATAGGAGAGTGGTCAGGTGCTGGAACAGGCTGCCTAGAGAGGTTGTGGAGTCTCTGTCTTTGAGATACTCAAAACCAGAGTAGACACTGATCTGAGAGATCTCTGGCTAATCTTGGTTTTTTGTAGGGGGGACTAAGTGAGCCTCATAGACTTTTTCCAACATCAACTATTCAGGAATACTTAAGACTCTTCCCTGATATTTGATTCCTTAAAACCTGTGAGGTAAAATATAAGGCAGGAAATATTAATATATTTTACTGCAGCATGAGAAATAACAAGGGAATTTTTGAGCATGTGGGGACAAAATCATTTAATACTTAAATCATATCTAGAACTAGGGGAACTTATAACATTAATATTAGTGTTTCCGGGTACTATTCCTGACTATAGCTTTCCGTTTTTAACTTTGACATTATTTTTAAACAACTAGTAAAATATGCAACTGTCGATATAATTTGTTGTATATTTTCATTGCTCTATCCCTTAATTTGTGTCTATATGGAAAGCTCTTAAATCTATGGGGAGATGTGTAGAAATTAACAGATAATACTTACGAAAGGTGATGTATGTGTTTTTGAAGTTCTACACATAACAGTCAAAGCACTGTGTGGGGTTTATATTGAAAAAATGAAGTTAAAAGAATTGTGCATTTTATTTTTGTAATATCACTGTAAATATTTGAATTTGGTTACACAAAACAATGTATTTATGTGGATTCTGGAGGAAGGGAGATTAATTAAAATTAAGCATTTTTACCAACCACCTAAACTTCTGTTTCATTATGTGTGATAGTGCATTTTTCTTTGCAATTTTATTGCACCTCTTTTGAAGAGGTTATAAAGTATTCTGATTTTTAATAGAAGCTTTTATTACTTAAAATGGAAATATAATTTCAACAGCCTGTCAGGTTGTTTTCAACTTTTTTTTTTCTGTGAAGTTTTTCTTAAAACTGATTGTCTAGAACAGAAAAAGCAGGATATGACTTCTTGATGTTTCTGATGGATCGTCCTCTCATTGGTGTTCATAAAAGTTACAAAACCAAGTATGCAACTAGAGTATGAAAGAATGTTGTTTGTGTAACTGTGTAACATAGGTCAAATATTTGCATAGGTGATCAGGAAATATAGGAAAATTCTCTTTTTTATGTACTTTTGTAATTTTCTCTTAAATGCTCAAATTCTTTCAAGAAAGGCCTTGTAAAAATTTACATTCAGAATTTACAAAAATTCAGTACTGATCAAATAGTTTCAGACACCCAAAGTAACTTCTATGTATAAATGTAAAACTATTAGTTTAATATTTATTTAGCTTTAGGTAAATTTTAGACTAAATGTATGTCTTTTAGACTTACAGTTTTAAAAAATTCTGAATATATTAATAGTGAATAAAGCAGTTAAATTTACAGACAAACTTTCTTACTCAAAGAGATGTTGCTTAACATCTCTGATTAATATGGTCCTTTTCATATATATAACTTGCATTTTTAGATTGCTTTTAGGAAACCTGGCATTATTTAAATGTAAAATATTGCCTAATAAGTTCAAAGAAAGTTTATATAATTTCTAAATTATTTAGGATTAAATACAAAGTAGCATACAGAACATCCACCATATTTACGATTTTCTATTTATGAAAATTTAAATTGTATTTTTCTGGTAAAAGAACAGATGGAACTTCAGCAATAACTGTATTACCTTTGTGATCTCATAAAAGCATATATTGCCTTTTCTTTTCCTTTTCTCCTCTTTTCTCAAGGTTCATAGAAGTTATATTGATCTTTCTTTTCTGGGTTTGACTAGCTTATTTGTTTTCACCAGAAGCTGTGAGGGTGCCACAGCAGGTATGGCAAACAAAACCACACAGTGGGGTATTCGATACCATACTGACGTCGTGCCCTCTGTATGTGGGCCGGAGCAGGAAAGGCACTCGGTCCCTGGCAGCGGTGTTGGTGCATTCTGTATCACCCTGTGGTGGTGGTTCAGCCCCAGGCGGGAGCC
>NW_008610338.1:7361-10966 GCF_000691845.1 Merops nubicus | reverse complement strand
TCCCGGCCTGTTCTCCCGCGAGGATGTCAAACGCCAGTGCTCTTACCCGACCGAGAAGGTGTTTGGGGACGGTCCTTTCGCGGGCTTTGTGCCAGCATTTGGGCTTCCCAGGCAAGGTAAAACCCGCAGCAGGCCTGCCATCGAGCTCCACGTTAGACTGGAGGAGTGTTATGAGCAGTGGAGAGCTCTGGAGAAAGAAAGAAAGAAGGTAAAAGAAAATAATAATCATCTTAAAAGCTATTATCTGAGCTTTGTAGTTCTCCAGCTCAGTCCAGTTAGAGATGGTGAGTAATTCTCCCTGTTGTGAGTTAAAGTGGGACCTCAGAGCCCTCTCCCAGACAGATGTTGGGAAGGTCTGTAGCCTGGCTGGGTGCAGACCTGATGTTGTAGCACTGAAAACAGGAATCTGGTGACTTCTGCAGGCTCCAGGTTGGGGGTGGTGTTACAGAACTGACAAAGCTATCTATTTATTTTTTTTTAAAATATAATAAATCCAATGCATATGGAAATTCTGAGAGCAAATCCAGTCATTACAGGCTGAACTGGAACTCGACTTTAATCCTTTTGAGAATTAAATCTCATAGGCCCTATATTTCCAGTTCTTTTATTGAGGGGTTCTCACCTCTGATCTCCCTGAAATTTAAAACCTAAGGTATATTTAGGGGGGCTCTGTTTTCTCCCAGAAACAGAGGCTGAAGACAGGGTCATACTAAAACCCTTGACTGAAAAGATCCCTGTGAAGCCCATGCAAAGCAATGGCCCTTTTTGGTCAGCAGCAGAAGTGCCTCGGGCTGCCCTGGACTGAAGGTGCCTCAGTTTCACCAGTTTAGCTGGTGTTGAAAATCAGGAATGATCTGGAGCTGTGACTTTGGGGTGTGGGAATGTCCCCCTGGCCCTGCCAGGCCCCCAGGAGGAACCACATGGTGAGGGGATGGAGCTCAGGGGCTGGTCCCAGGGCACTTCCAGCCAAAGCTGGTTGTGCTTTGAATGGAGAGGTGAGGGGAGGAGCTGGACTCCAGGAGGGGTGTGCACAGAAGAGTGCAAAACAAAGAGTTGGTGCGTGCTGAGAAGGGGGGTGAGGCAGTGGAGAAAATGAGGCTGCAGCTTTGTGATCACAGCAAAATAATCAAGGAATTGTGATTTTTAAACCAGATTTTTCTAGCTTATTGTTATTCCAGGTGCTCCAGAGCAACACAGCAATGAGGGGAGAGAGGCTGAATTTGAACTCGTCCAGTTTCAAAGTCATTTTCTGATGGCTAGATAAAATACAATTTCATTTTAAGAAAACTAAGCTTTCTGTAGTTTGGCTGATCTGTACTAAATTTAGGTTAATTGCTGACTTAAACAATTCTATTTTAATTTTGTGGGTGAGGTTCACATCTGTTCTTTCTTGTGCTGTAATTCTGACTTGCCTCCATTTTTACAGGCAAAATTAGTACAGGCTGCAGTCAGAGTGTGAGAAGACAGAGCACTTAGCTGAACTACTTTGAGTAAAGTGGTTGTTCCTTAAAACAGGTCCTATCAAATGGTTAAATCCTGAGTGCCAAATCCTCATTTTCTGCTTTAAAAAAAAAAATCCAAAACCCTAAGGGGAAGAAATTCTCTCTTTGTTGTTCTGTGTTTCTGTGCTACAGCACACTTAGCAGCTTACATTCTTAGGGAGTTATTCCTTTGTTTTCCTGCAGACTGAATCAACTCTTGCTAAGAATTTCCAAGGGAAGAAGGTCTCCAGTGCTAACAACACTCCAATCCCAAGGCTGCCATCAAACCCCTCCAGAGTTGATCGCTTAATTGTGGATCAGCTTCGGGAACAAGCCAGAGTGAGTTGGAGGGCTGGAAAAGAAACAGCTATTGAGCTTATCACACAGAACTTAGAGTGCAGTGTAAGAGCTGTAAGATGATCAGAGCAACTTTTCCCAAAATAGCTTTGTCCTTAAACGCCGTGTGGGGAATAATATTTCAGTGGTCCCTGCTGGGATTTCTGGAGCTCTGGGTTCATGGCTGGTGTGCCCAGGGAGCCCTGGAGCAGCTGGGGTGCCACAATCCCAGCTGGGCTCTCCAGGGGGACATGGTCTGTGGGACAAACGTGCAGGAGGTGCCAGACTGGGCTCATCCTGCACAGCTGAAAGGTGTGCCTGGGTTTGGAGCTCTGCTCAGCAGGGAAATGTTCACTGTAGATTTGTAGACACTGTGTTAGAGGAGGTATTCAGGGAAAAAAGGCAGTTTAATTAATCTTTGTAAGACTTTGATACAGATCTGCATGAGGGTTTGGGGTATTTTTAATGCAGAATAGTTATTTGATGCAACTTCAGCCTGAATTTGGACACTGTCAGTTTGGTGCTTAAGCCCAACAGCCGTGGCCAGTGGGGCAGGCGTGGCTTTTTTGTCCCCGGCGCAGCCACAGGACGGTGCCAGGGTGTGAGGCAGAGCCTGCACTGAGTGCTGCAGGGGGCTGGAGGCAGGAGCCAAGCACGAGCAGCACAGCCTGAGCTGCTGGCAGAGCAGCCAGGCCCTGATCTGGCTCTCCTCGAGAGGCTGGGGCAGGGAGCTTGTGCAGGCACAGAGCCAAAGCTGGGGTGTTAGTGGTGGCAGCTGCTCCTTGGAGGACCCGTGCAGCCCTGGGGGGGATCAGCCTTTCCTCTTCCTGCTGGTCTGGCACAGGGAGAGCAGCCGTGGAGCTGTCTGCAGGCTCTGGAGCCTGTGGGAATCTGCCCTGGGCAACTGCCTGGGCTTGTTCCTCCAGCTGAGTGGAGTTCAGTGGAAGGCTTGTTGGTGGGCTTGCAGTGCACTTCTAAAACCAGCTCCATCAGCCTCCAAGGAGCAGTGTGGGGAAGCTCCCACTTTCAGAAGCTTGCCTGGCCTTGTCCTAGTACTGTAAAACTGCAGCTAAAAAAGAATTTCATCTTCTCTAGCCTTTTGAGGAACCAAATTCAGGCTATAGAACCTCCAGCTCCTCTTGGGTAGTTTTAAGGATGGAAAGCAGTTTTAAGGATGCTCAAAAGCACAGTGAACCTGTTGAACCTGGATCCTGACACCAAAAAGCAGAAGAGATGCACTGGCACAAGGGTTCAGCTGGAAGCTGAGCTGCCTGAATCTGGGATGAACTCTTCAGAGTGTGCAGCATCTGCTTAAACCCTCGTGGTGCTCATGCACTTTGGTTTTCTCAGCTGAGGCTTCCACTTGCAGCTGCTTTCAGTTCCAGAACAAAGCGTAGCTGATGCAGAGGTGACAGGAGCTCCCTTCATCATCTCATTGGTAGCAGTTAAAACTGCTGAGTAGTCAGAGAACAAACTTTGAGCCAGGATCCCCTCTCACAGGCTGTATCTCATCCCCTTGTGTCCAGGGAGGTGGAAATCCACAGCTCTGTTGTGGCTGGGGAGTGCTGTAGTCACCCTGCTGCAGGGTGCTCTGAAGCTGGATCTTCTGCTTCTCCTGGTGAAGCTCTTCTGTTCTGGATTAGTGATTTTTGCCAGAGAAGGGCAATAAGAGCTTATTTCTAGTAGTGAGGGCATCAGTATGGGCTGGGGGAGGCCTTACAGCTCCTGCTCCAAGTGCAGTGTCCTGTGAGGAACACTCATTGACGCTGGCCCTGCAGGGTGGGTCCT
>NW_008610338.1:3637-7343 GCF_000691845.1 Merops nubicus | reverse complement strand
CCCCCGCGGGGGGTGTGGGGGCTGGGCCCAGCCACTGGGAGCTCGCTGCTGTCCCAGTCAGGGCTCTGAATTCCCCATCAGGCCCCATGGCAGTCAGCAGGGAGCAGTCATGTTTCAGGGGGAAGGGCAGGTTCTGTTAGTGCTCAGTCCTGCGGGGAAAGAAGCGCCTTGGAGTGGGGGAGGAGCTCCCGAAACGCCCGAGGGGCAGTGTCCCCCCCTGCCTCTGCCCCCCCTGCCTCTGCCCCCCTGCCTCTGCCTGCCCAGCCTAGCTCTGCCTGCAGTCACCTGGCTCCTCTCCAGGCTCCCTGGGAAGGTCACAGGCAGTTACCTGCCAGGCATGGACCCTGCTGGAGGGGCCTGTGGCACCTGCACACCCACTCCTCAGAACCTGCCAGGCCTCCCGTGTGCTGTTAGGTAGGACTGGGAGATGGGAAAGGTTCATCAGCCTTGTTTCACTTGTTCACATGATCCCCCTGTGTTATCCCTTAGAACCTGGCTTTTCCTTCAGAAATGAGTCTGGGGCTTCTCACTCTTACCTACTGCAGCTTCCTGTCCCAGTGACTGGTTCCTTGGTGCTGCCTGTGAAGTTCTCCCTTTGCTTTTGTTTTTTGAAACTCTCAGCTTCCAAACAAATGTGAAATGTCCCTTTCTGAGTTCCTTGGTTCTTGCTGCTGCCACAGTAACCCGTGTAGTTCATTCCTGCCTGTGTCTCTCCCTCCCAGGCTCCTGCCAGAGGTAAGAGAGAGCAGGACAAGCCCAGCAGCAGGAGCGTGCTGCTTCCTGAGGGCTCTTTCCTGAGCCCTTGGCCAGGAGTGGCTGCTCTGCTCTGCTGTGGTGGTGTCCCAGCCAGCAGCCTGCTCTGAGGGTGCTTGGGGGCAGACTGGGCCAGTCGTCCTGGTCCGTGCTTTGGTAGCCACCCTTCCTTCTGTTTCAAAACCTCCATGCCAGCCCTTTTCCTGGGGAAGCTGCAGTGGTTCTCTTGCAAGGAAACGCCAAGAAATTCACTTTCTGCTGTGCTCCCAGCCCCTCTGCTGCTTAATTTTAAGCTTTGGATGACAGGTAACCAAGAGGCCTGTTGACAGCGTAGCTGTTGCCCCGTGGACATTACAGCTGTGGAATTTGTAGCTGTATCTCTTCCTGCACACCAGGAACTAGGTTCTTTAGTGGTCTGTGAACTGTGGCTGAGGAATTGCTCACCAAGGAGAAATTCATCCTGATGTGACAAGAAAAGAAAGATGCAGATTTTCAATAGACTAAAGAAAAAGGAATTACTTCTGACTGCTTGGGCTTGATACTCTCCAAAAGAGCTCCTTTAGCACTGGGCCTCCATCCTGGGGGTCAGCCTAGGCAGGTGGTTCCACAGCAGCTTCAGCCCCCCTGGAGCACGACTGCTGCCATCCTGCTGCCTTCTGCTGGCCCAGCACAAGGAGGTGACAGGGGAGGACACAGGCCAGTCTCTGTGGGGCTGGCTGTCACCTGGGTAATGACAGCAGTGCTGAGGGAAGGGGTCCCTGGTGGTCTTCAGAGGAACACACCTTGTCATGGAACCACCTCGGGGTGCATGGTGATCTCAGAGCTGTATCACTAGCTCACAGGGCAGGTGTCCTGGTGTTTGGGTGCTTTAGCTCTGCTGTTGTGCTGTGCACACCCAGGAGTTCAGCAGCTTCCAGTGTGGAGAAGTTGTCCTAGGTAAGAATTTAAAAGCACTGTAACATTATGAACTGTTCTCAGAGGCCAACAATGCTTGTCATTAAGCTTTTTTCAGTGATGACCTATGATAGGACAAGGGGTAATGGGTGCAAATTGGAGCATAGGAGGTTCAAGGTGAATATCAGGAAAAACTTTTTCCTGTGAGGGTGACAGCCCTGGAACAGGCTGCCCAGAGAGGTTGTGGAGTCTCCTGCACTGGAGTCATTCAAAACCCGCCTGGACGCCTCCCTGTGTGATGTACTCTGGGTGACCCTGCTCTGGCAGGGGGGTTGGACTGGATGATCTTCCGAGGTCCCTTCCAACCCCTATGATTCTATGATTAATCCTAACTTAGTCTTCTTGTAAGTCTAGGTGAGTGTGGTTGGAACTCTGGTAACGTGTGAAATGTTCATCAGGTTGTGACTTTACTGAGAAAGATGGAGCGGCTGCGCAGCTCTCCCCTGCACCATAACATTGCTGCTGCTCTGGATAAGCACCTGGAGGCAGTTCGTGTAGTGCAGTCCCGTAGGAAAGATGAGATTGTAAATGCTTCCAGCCGCCAGAGGCAAGGAGCTCCCAGATCCCAGGATGACAGAGGTACAGCTATGCTTACAGACTTCTCTAAGGCAGCTGGAAAGCCCTACACCTGCTGCAAGTCTACTGAAAAATGTGTGAGGGGGTTTGTGCTAAGGTTTTAATTTGGTGCCTGGAGCTCTGGCAGGCTGTGGGTGGGGTGTTCCCAGAGGGTGCTGGAGCTGCCGTGTAGAGGTGAATGGGTTAAGTCTGCTCAGTGCATTCCTTCCATTAATGAGCTAAAGAGTAATGAACAGGTAGTGGGAGTTCCTGTGACATGGGCTGTGTGTGAGCCTGCACAGGCAGGACACGGGAGCAGCCCCAGAACCAAGGATGAAAGGTAAGGGGTGAGTTTATGGTTGTGCCCTCTGAGCCAGGGGAGCTCTGCAGCAGCAGGTGAGGGGGGCACAGAGCTCAGGCCTTGCTTGGGAGAGGGAGCTCCTGAACCTGCAGCTCCCTTCTGGACACTGGATCCTTGCAGGCACAGTCCTCCCTGTGCTGGGATCTTCCCCCAGCAGGGCAGGAGTCTCGACGTGCTTGATAAGGTGCCTCCAAGTCCTTGGCAGACCTGTGCTGTCTAAACACAGATGTTCTGCTCCTCAAACTCACTGAGCTGAGCAACAATTCCTGTCATCTGTGTGGTTTTCAGCACCCTGGCTGCAAGTCAGTGGAGCGTGTTTACCATCCTCCTTGCCAGTCTTCCATTATTGTCCCACCTTTGGGGTTGGAGATGACATTAAGTGGTTGCCTCTTTCTTCTCCCTGTCCCTCATGCTCCTGGCATCCCTCTCACTCTGTATCCCTGGGTGGAACTTCCTTGGTCTCCCTGTGCTGACTCTGCAGAGCCACCCAGACAGGCCTGCATCATGAACAGATTTCCTCTTCAGGCAGGTTCTGTCAAAGATTAACATAAAATACAGATCACATTTTGGATGGATACACAAAAATAAATCGCTCAGAATGGTTTTATTCTTCCTCGTTCCCTCGTGCAGAGGCAGGCTGGCAGGTTCTCTTCTCTCTTAGTCATGGGTCAGTAAATTACTGCTGCCTGTGATGCTCTGACCTACAGCTCTGTGCTGGAAGCTTTGTGTCTCTGGGAATCCTCTGCCTCTTTTCTGAGAGTCTTCTGCCTTTGTTCCCACAGCTGAGTTAGGTGGATTATTTTGCTGCTTTGGAGTGTTCCATCATGCACTTCTGTCATTCTGGAGCTCACCTCAGAAGATACACTATAGCAACTGCTGTTCCCTGCTCACAACCCTCCTTGTTTTTCTTTACCTTGACCAGACTCTGGTCAGTGGTGCCCAGAGACAGGCCAAGGGGCAACAGGCACCAACTGGAACCCAGGAGGTGCCACCTGAGCAGGAGGAGAAACTTCTTTGGTGTGAGGGTGCAGAGCCTGGAGCAGCTGCCCAGAGAGGCTGGGGAGGCTCCTGCTCTCGGGGGAT
>NW_008610338.1:1524-3606 GCF_000691845.1 Merops nubicus | reverse complement strand
GCTGTGACCCTGGGCACCCTGCTGGGGGTGAGCTGCTGGAGCAGGGGGGGTGGACAGGATGATCTCCAGGGGTCCCTTCCAACCCCACCGTGCTGGGGTTTTGTGGTGAAGTGGGTTTTGGGGGTGTTGAAGCCCATGAAAATTGGTGCAGCCTTTACTTGGTGCTGCTTCTTAACCAGCTCTGCAAGCTCTTTGGAACTGAGTAGTCTGGAGAGGAGCAGCTGTCCCTCAAGATCTTCTCCTGGGTCCAGCTGCTCTGAGAAGAGGAGAAAAGAGAAGAGTGCACAATGGGACCAGATTCCTTCACTAGAAGGGCTGCACTTGCTTTGTCTGCCTCTGCTCCTCTGTCCTGGCTGTCCCCAGGGTGTGTTGGCCTCTTGTGGCAGCTCAGGAGGATTTTTCACACAGTAGATGATGGAATGTAGTAACTTTGCTGTGTGTCTGGGAAGGCCGTGAGGAGAAGCCTGAGGCTGTGCCTCTCCTCTTCAGCAGAGCTCTCTCCCTGTTCACAGTTTTAGTTTCTTTGAGGGGAGGTCTTCCCTGGCCCAGCCTTCTTTCCACAGCACCTTTCCATTCAATGTGATCTGATATTGTCTCCATCTCACCAGGCAGGACCTGTCTGTTGTGTCTTCTATTCCAGAAAGTTTTGATTTAAACAAAATTCCTGTGAGCCACAATCCCCTTTCTCCCATCTCCCCCCTTAGCTGCAGCAGGTTCCCTTCAGTGGGAAGCAGATGCACCCCAGCTGCCTCCTGCACAGTCTCAGCAGCTGTGGGGCTGTATGAGGTGTCTGGGAGTTGTTTGTAAATGGTTTTCACCACTCCCTGAGGTTCTGCAAGAAATCTCAGTGGTCAGAAGAAGGGGTTTATGGGCTGCCATCTGTGCTCAAAACAGCCATCAGCCCTTTCAGAGCTGTGTGACCACACACTGCTTTGAGACTGACCTAGACATTGTTTTCAAGACCTTTCAGAAGGACATAGATGTCTTTTCTCCCCTCAGAAGATGATCTGTAACCTTCTTCGTGTCTGTAGCAGCACTGCACTGAGCCATAGGCATTAAAACAACTCTTCCTCATTCCTGTGGGGTTTCTGCTGTTGCCTGGTGGTGACCCAGATGCCAACCATCTGTTACAGCTTCGAGATGCATGTTTATGTGAGTGCCCCTTGCTTCTTAGCTTCTTCTGGGCAGTGCAGGTGGCACCATTCCCATGGCCTCTTCTTGACTCCACAAAGCTTGCTGTGGAAATCAGACTTTGGAAGATAGGAGACCTGAGAATCACATCCTCCCACAGTGTGTTCTGTCCGTCATGTCTCTGGAGTGAGCCTTCCAGACACAACCAGCCACAGTCTTTGGGTGGCTGACAGTTGTGCTGGGCAAGTGAACTTCCATGGTGGTTCTTCACAATGACCTCAGTCAGTTCTCTGTACTGCTCCTTCCAGCTGCCTTAGTGGTGGGCACTGGGCAGGACCCAGTGGTCACTGCAGAAGGAAGGAGGGATGTCTCAGCATGGGTTTCACCAAGATGCTCCTGGGCAGCGAGAGCCAGGTGAGCTGCTGAGGAGGGGTGGAAGGGGACGAGGTTGGGCCATTGAATTCTGCCCTGAGGCCCCCCAGGAGGGACCTGCTCTCGATGGGAAGGATGGCTGAGGGGCAGTGCCAGGTTTCTGCTGCAGGAGATGGACCTGCAGTTGTGCTGGACTCGGGGCCTTCCACCACCTCCAGCCCCCGGGGCGGCGAGTGCGCGTGTGCTTCGGGTGGGGTGGGGTGACCCAGCTCCTGGGGTGCCAGCAGGGCCCTGCCCCCAGTGACGGCCCGGGGCTGGCTGGGACCTCCTGCCCAGGAGAGGGACCTGAGCTGGTTTCTTCACACACAGTTCAGGTGTTCTCTGGGCATTGAGGACTGTGTGCTGAGCACGGGATGGCTGCAGCACCTCGCTCCTGAGGGACCCGCTGGGGTTGGCGGCGTGGCAGAGCCTGACCTGGTGCTTCTGTGCAGTGCTCCCAGCTCCTAGGGCGAGATGGGCAAAGGTGCTGTGGGGCAGGTGCTGTGGGGGTGCAGGGACCAGCTGGCCTGGGAGGGGCAC
>NW_008610338.1:0-1493 GCF_000691845.1 Merops nubicus | reverse complement strand
ATGTGTGGAGTGTCACCAGGAGGTGACCGAGGCTTTGGGTGCCCTGGCAGCGGGGCACGGAGCTGTGACCAAACAGAGGTCCTTGCTCAGGGCCCAGAAACGGCCCGTTCCCCAGATTTGGCCATGTAACCTTGCCCAGAGCCAGCCCCAGTCGGGGCTCACGAGGGCCAGGGGTGGCAGTGGGCTGAGCAGTGGGGCGGGTGCCCCCTCCCTGCCCCAGCCTGAGCCCCTTTCCTCCCTGCAGACGTGTCGGCTCTCGCCTTGGCCGTCGGCGAGCTGAACGTGGCCACGCGGAAGATCCGGACGACCCTGTGGTGTGCCCTGCAGATGACCTTGCCCAGGCCTTCGGCGGGCAAAGCCCAGCCGGGGGGAGCAGCTCCAGGGGAGCCCGAGGGGGAGTCCAAGGGGGACCCTGAGGGGGACCCCTGCGACGGCGGCGCCCTCCACTAGAGCTGTGCTGCAGCGGCTGCGTCCCGGGCTGCCCGCGCGCTGGTTTTAATCCTTTGTGATGTTTGAGCCACTGCTGTTCCTATTTAAAGCTGTATCTTGATGAGAAGTTGAATTTCCTCTCAGGGCTCTCGGGTTCTCCCTAAACTGTTCATGTGATGGGCAGCATCCGAATGTTGTAAAGCCAAAGTGGTGAATGTTAACTCAAAACAGGGTCAGATTAATTAATTAACAGCCAAGCTGTTATTTAACTTCTGCAGGGGAGCCCTGGTGTGCAGCTCTTCCCAATAACTTTTTAGTTCTGCTTTAGAAAATAGGTTTTAAAATAATGATTCTTGAAGACTTGTCGTCTGACAGGGTGTTTGGCTGGTGTCAGATGAGATGGTAATGGAAAAACAGGTTCCTCACTGAACCCAACAAAGGAAAAAGTGTTCAGAATACCCAATATTCCTGTAAAATGACAATATTTAAAATATAAATGTTTATGAATTTGAGATTACAGAAAGGAGGGGTTCCAGGTTCTACTGAATTACTGGTGTGACAAATTGCTGCCATGGAACCGTGCAGCTTGGTGAACGTGTTGAAGTCACTGGGGTTGCTCGTGGGAGACCCTCTGTTTTAAAGTATTTAAACATGCCCAGACGGTGCCACACACACGGGAGCATTGCAAAGCTCTGCAGCAGCTGAGGCAATGCAGATTGGTTTTAATGCCTTAACTTTAAAATGGTCACAAAAGTGGTCACAAAGTTCTGAAATGCACGGGTTTTTTTCTTAAAGTTACTATTTCACTAGTTTGGTTTTAAATTTGCTTGTCGTATTTTAGACACGAGCTTCTTACCTCTGCATTTTTGACAGCTCTTAATAGTTGTTGTTTGTCTGCACGTCTTAATCTCTGTGGAGCAGAAGTAACTTATTCCCTGGTGCAGTGCTGGTGAAACACGGCGGGGTTTTAACGCTTCCAGCGTCGCGGTCGTGACGTGGTGAAATGTATCCGGCTGCCCTTGCCCGGGTACCCCGGTGTGGTGAATGTCTCTGTCCTCCCTGCT